>NW_027069868.1:257500-277817 GCF_002906115.3 Quercus suber
AATACATAAGCATCCCTCACTATCTTGATAATTTTTGGGGTAAGACAGAGTTTGTAGAGAACACCCTTTATGGATGTTACCACAACTGTATAGATGCGATAGCCCCATTAGTAGAGGAGGAAGAGGGGCAGATAGAGGAGATAGAGGATGAGGAGGAGGATATAGAGGAGAAGGAAGAGGAGGAAATAGAGGAGGAAAAGGTGAAAGAAGAAGAGGAAGCAAAAAAGGTCCATCATACAAGAAGTTTGTTTAAGCCTGCAAGGTTGTTTAAAAATCACCACCTTCATTTTGTCTCCGAGGAGATGCGTACGGATGCTTTTGTAAATTTTCCTCCACAATTGCAATCCTCATCGAGCCTACTTCACATGGGGAATAGACATTTTTGTTATGTTAGGACTGGCATGCCTCCACATCCGGTCTATGGTGGTGATCACGCTATACAATATGAGGAGATACGGTTTATCCATATTGCAATTTTTCACGCACCTGGGCAGACATAGGGAAAGGATGAGATTAGACGTTTCCAGGCAGAACTCCATTCTGCTCATTATGTCGCCAATACCCTGTTTCCAAGTTATGGTTACATCTGGGGCTGCTTCTCTCCTGGCTTGGTATAAAGCATGTTTCAATGTATTAATGGATAGTTGGAGTGAACTATATACAATGGTCAATAATTCCAGTTTTCACAATTTGAGGATCAAACCAAAATTGTCGCTGAAGTGACTCACGCAATATTGTTCATACTAATTTTTGTATGCGTTTTGTTGTTGAAAATATATTCAATTGGAACTATTCTATTTGATTCCTAATTAATAAATTTTTACATTTCAGATAGGAAAAGAAAACATTGTTTACTGTGCTTAATTGAAAAAATGTTAATTTCCTAAATGAAAATTTGTACTTCAGAAACAACACTGCATTATCTTATAGAAAAATATCATGTCATTGATTCCCTTTGAAGCCTAAAAAAAACCCTCAAGCCTAAAACATGCCAGATAGATTGTAGGATATTAGATACCCATTAATTGCATGCGTTTAAGAGCGAAACAAATACACTAGTTGGTATTTAATGACATGTCCTGTTAAACCACTCATTTTGGATTTAGCACAAATAAGTCATCAAGCAGCATACACCTGTTCATCACCTTAACAGTCCCAGTCCAAACACAACCGTACATAAATAGAATCAAAAGATAAGTCCTCCATTTCTCCATTCATTCTTACTAGAATACTGATCTGCCTTGTAATATAAATAATGTAGAGGGTGCAATAGATGATTATTCATTCATTTAATCTCATATCAAACTTACACTGTGGGGAACTAGTAGGCAGGGCAAAGAGGTGACAACTTTACAATTAACTTACCTGCATAATTCTTTATATTGTCACTTTACTCAAAAGAAAACCCTCTCCTTTTTTTTGTAGTGACTAGTCTACCATGCCGCCAATGATGAAAAGCTCACTTCGTTTGCAGAACAAGAATCTGCTTCAGGCAGATTCCTTTCTGTATAAAAACCTGGCTGCTTTGGTGAAGGCAATAAACTCTCACTCCCTAGCATTAGGACCATGGATGACATGTCTGGCCTATCACTGGGTTGTTGTTGCACACATAATAGACCCACGTGAATGCATCTTAATGCCTCTGACAAAGTGAAGGAGTCATTTAGCACTTCATCCAATAGCTCTAGAGGTCTCTCTTCAATCCATAGTCTCCATGCCTAAAACACAAAAAATTGTCAGTTGGTGCAAAGTTGGAGTACTTGAGTCCTCTCTGATTTGTCAGATTTTTGAGAGAGCTAAAGATCATGGCATGAGGGGGAGTTATAATTATCTTTGTTAAAGGTTGTCAAATTTACTTAAGCAGTCCAATTTTTTAATTAATAGTATCTTACTTTAGTTTAGAATGGCAATACATTTCAGGTTCTAAGTGGAGAGCAACAGCAACTTTTACCACATGTTAATTAACATGCTATATAGTAAAATTTCTTTCTTGTTCATACACGTCCAAGAAGTTTATGGTTATTTAGTAAAATTTCTTTATTCTTACATGTCCAAGAAGGTTATAGGTGTGGTCTGCGTGATAAAATCCCCTGTTTTTCCTTCCACTTACTATCTCTAATACTATGACACCAAAGCTAAAGACATCAGATTTGATTGAGAAGAGCCCGTCAACTGCATATTCCAGAGATATATGACCACTGCAAGCGAAATCAAGTTTGTAGACAAGGCAACATAAATCACGAAACAAGAATTGGCATACTTACTATGTCCCAATAATTCTTTCAGTATTTTCCTTAATTTGATCTCCCCAAAATGTTCTGGTCATGCCAAAGTCAGAAATTCTTCGGTTCATATCCTTGTCTAACAAAATGTTGCTGGTTTTAATATCTCTATGGATTATCCGTAGTCTAGAGTCTTGATGAAAATAAAGCAGCCCTCAAGCAATTCCACCAACAATATTCATGCGCATATGCCAAGTTAGCAATTTGCTTCGTGTTTTATCTGAAAATTTTTTCACTTTTGTTAGTTATGTGTTCCACTGAATCCTTTTAAAAGGCGTCCTACTTTGATAATGATAAGACTAGAAAAAAAATGTGCAAAGAGTTTCATACCGAAAATAAAGAAGTCTAAGCTTTGTTGGGCATGAATTCATAAATTAACATTTTTTCATCTCCTTGAATGCAAAAACCAAGGAGTTTTACAAGATTCCAGTGTTGAAGTTTGGCTATTAATTGAACTTCATTCTTGAACTCCACGACTCCCTGCCCTGAATTCTTTGAAAGCCTCTTCACTGCTATCTCTTGCCCATCCATTAATGCACCCTAAGAAGAATCATTAGTAACAGAAGTTATGATATTTTATGTCATAAGATGGCTCATCCTAACTGGCATATAATTACGTTACCCTGTAAACAGGTCCAAAACCACCTTCTCCCAGCTTCTTGTCATTTGAAAAGTTATGAGTAGCATTAACTATTAAAGTCAAGTCAAATACTGGCAATTCCAGATCCTCCTCCCCATCCTGGTTGATGTTATCCATTCTGCAACCTCTTTTTTTAGATCCTGATCGAAAATTAAGAGATGGATTTGTCATGCATTCACAACCAAACAACCGACCAGGTCACCTAATGCATTCTTTGTACTTTGCAAAATTTTCTATAGGCTTCTTGTTGTCTGTTTCTTGTTGATGCAACAATTATGATACTAAGCCACGTTAGGTTCTTTTACCTCGTTTCTGAATGTTCTTCTTCAGTATACACATGATGAGTCCTAGTATTACCATTCCTGTGACTGGTATGACAGAGCTGGATATGATTACAGCTTTTTTCTTTTCACTAGAGTGCATTTTCTTCTTAATTTGATCTGGAATACATAAAAAGATAACACAGAATGAAATACTATTAATGATTTAAGTATGTTCACAAAATTAGAGCCTTATGACCAACTGCACCCCAAAATAACTAGGAATAACAAAACACCATGTCATGTTAGACTTGATAGGTGTTGTTCCTGAAATATGCTATATTAATCTTTGCACAATATTTAGACCCTTTAAACAAAATATTACAGCTTAATCACTTTTGGTACTAAACTAACAACTTAGTCCAATATACGTGTTCAGCCAAGTTTCATATTGCAAACATGTTCAAGAACAAACTAATGCATGTAAAGAGCAATATGTAAATGCTGAAAATAAATCAAACCACATGAAAACACCAAGATGTGTTTTTGAGGAGGAAAACCCAATCACCCGGCCGAAAAAACCTCTCCGCCAACCACCTATCGAAAAACTCCACTATCATGAATAGTTACAGTACATGGATGACAATAAACCCTCCAAGCCTATATCTTCATGTGTACTTGAGTCCTCTAAGCTCCAGCTAGCAACCAACTTCCTTAAGTCTTCTCTTCATCTAGCTTACCAGAGTCATCACCGTTGAGCCACCAACGGAAAGCCACCAAAGGATTTGGATTTGAATATGGCTTCTCAAGTTTTCATAGCCATTCTCTCATTTACAAGGTTTGTGTTTATGGGTGAGGAAGGTGGTTACAATATCTCAATCTATAAAATGAAGGAGATGAAAAAGAGAAGTTGGATTGGCTTTCTCAAAGCAAAAACTCTCTCTTTTTATATACTTGATAGGCTTCTCTTCTCTTTTACTCTTATGGTTTCTAGGGTTTGTATAACTCTTATCTGAAGCCCCTTGTCACGACTCACAATTGTGTGTGTGTGAGCTGGCAGATGTGCAGAGTACAGAGATCGTGCAGCTCACGACCATGTCACCCCCTAAGCTCATGTGAGGGTCGTGAGTTACAAGATTGCACTCTCGTCTAGACCCCTACCATGTGGAGCTCTTGGGGCCCCTAGGTCGCCTCCTAGTCGCCTTTTGGTTGCAATATCTCTGGTTGATATAGTTTCCAAAATTGAAGGAGAGGCGCAAGTACTCTAGCCCAAATTACATTAAAGCCCAGGAAAATTACATCGAACATAAAATGCATTACAAACAACTTTTTGTCATTGAATAAAACCAATAATAAAATGATATTCTCAGTTCCTATAAACATGAAATTAAAATAGACATGTTATGAAAAATAAACATATTAACTGTATCTTTTTAGAATACACCACCAGAAAATTCTAGATTTTGAACGAATAAAAATTCCAATAGGGTTTGAAGTGGAGTTCTTCCAAGATAGTAGCAGCCTAGAACTTAACACCTTCACCTGACTGTTGAGACCCTATGAGGATTCAAGTAAAGAAAAGGGTCTTAATTCAGCCATATTTGAACACGGAAAAGCCAAAGAGATAATATGTAGCAGCAGGGTAGATTAGACACCACGATAACCATGCCTTCCAAGTTCTATGGCATTACAGGTACCACCATATCAGTGGCGAAGCCTGGAGCCAAGATTTTAGTCCAGGGGGGCAAGGTTAAAAAAAAAATAATAAAGAATCTAAATTTATTAATCGATATTAATAATAAAATTATAAACAAAAATAATTTTCATACAAAATCTATTAAAATTTAAACAACTATAAAATAAATAAACATTTGTAAAACATTTGTGACGATCAATCATCAAAATAAGAGATTAATCTATATATACATAAAGTTTAGACAATTAATTGGATTCCTCAAAATAAATTGAGAAAATAAATTTTAACTTTTCTTTTTGTATCCTTCTAATTATTTAAAATTTGGATTTATGATAAAACTCAAATTTTGAACTATGAAAATGCAAGAAATGAAGGAGAAATAAATAATGGATGCTTTACAACTTTAGTGTCATACAAGATATTTATTATTATTTTGTGTAAAGTTTGAATTCCACTTGCTTAACCTGAAATGAAAGGAAAGAAATTTGGATAAGTAAAAAAAAAAAAAAAGGGTATATTGGTCAAAAGTGTAAACAGATTTGGTGGCATTTATTTCGTGTAGGCTTATTGTTTAAAGTAGGATAAGTTGTTTGAGTAACACCATAAAATTTCACAATATTTTTATAATAAATTGAGGTGTCAGTACATTATTGGTCAAAATAAAATAAAATATATTTATTCTGTGATCTATTCCAACTAAAAATAAGATTATTGTGAAAATATTGTGAAATTTTGTTGTGTCTCTAAACTTTCTCAAATAGAAATATGTATTTTATTTATTTTTCATTTCATGTCAGGGATATGGTTTGAGAGAAGATGTTTCTTCTATATTCTAACTTTAGAAGTACAACTCAACTTTATAAATATATGAAGGATTTTTTTGGGAGGAGTAGGGGGGGCAGCTGCCCCCTCTCGATCCCCCCCACTCCGCCCCCCCCCCCGCCCCCCCCCCCCCCCCCCCGCACCATATAATGAATAATCTTGTATTTTTTAAAATTAAAAAATATATATATGAGTAAAGTTTTTAGTATATAAAATAAGGGTTAAAAACAAAAGTTTGTTCCATAAAGAGTTGTCATGTAATGACAACGTACATTTTAAGTTATTAACTATATGAAGGGAAGGTTTCTCAAAACGACAACGGCGACTATATGGAGGGAAGGATTTAATCCAAAACAAACCTAAAATTTAAGAAAGAAAATGAAACTTTAGAGATAAAAAATGACAAATCACACAAATTTTAAAAATATGTAATTTAGATCTTAGAGCCAAAAAATAGAAAATAAATAAATAAATAAAAGGAAATGATCAGTTATTATTAAGAGTAAAATAATTTTCGTATGAACTTACTATTGATGTAATTGTTATTTGCATAATTTATAGGTGAAATTTTGTTCATATGTACTTATTAAATAGGGAGTGGGGGAGGATCTAAACAAGAATAGCAAATAAAGTGGATAATTATAGAATACTACGGGTATAAATGCCTAATTCCACCTCTTACATAATAGTAGAACCTGTATGGATTGATCCTATTATACTAAGAGTTCTAGTGTTCATCGAAGACTAAGTTCTTTTCACCATTCATGTATTATACTATTGAAACATTTTATAATTTTGTAAAGCAGGAAGAATAGACTCATACAGTACATACTAAGTTCTGAATCGGCTCCCCGTATATAAAGGTCTTGCAAACTGTCTGTGATTATTCTCATATCAATTAGGCTACCAAACCACAACAAGCAGCCACTTCCTCCTCCGCTAGTATTTGAATTTGCATATGCCACACAAGAGAAGTTTTTCAAACAAAGTTCCTCACAGTCCTCGAGGCTCATGGTCTTATTATACCAGGAGGAGAATGTGTCCGGAAGGTTCAACCCAGTGTACTTCCTAAATCCATCAGTATTATTGTAAGCCAATGGAATTCTTCTAATACAGCCTTCAATCCTATCTAGCTTATTCCAATTATTTGGAGATTTGGGTATGAATCACTCCAAGCATTCGCAAGTCGGAGTGCGCTTGATATTGCAGCTAGCATATGCACCACATAAGTTATAAGAGTCACATTGATCTATTGGCATCGTAAGATAAAACTGCCAACCATTTGGATCATTCCATAGATAAGCCTGTATAACGCCTGATGGATTTAGAACAGCTCTTGCAAAAATCGAACCATATGGATTCGAAAATTTGTAATATACCTCATTATCATTCATCACGAATTCATATCCTTTTGCTGGATTGGTTCGGCCCGAAGGAATCCCTGAAAAACCAGCACCATCCCATGGCCCAATTCTGTTAGTGATTGTCTGTCCCTTTATGATAAATCCCTGCGGAAATCCATGTAGATCTAAGCGTACTGTAAACTCACCTGGAGCAGGATCGTATGTGCTTTTCCAAGACGATAAAAACCTATCAAGACCAGTTATTAGATTTCTTCCAAATTTCATACCTGGTAGAAAGATGTCACATGGATAATCAAAACTCTGCCACACGAAGCTATCCGGGTTCTCATTATTGCCGTCTTTCACAACAAGATTTCCTGATTCCAAAAGCTGTCCAACCGGACTCTTCGTGGTTCTTGTTGTATTGGATGACCAAACAATACCACTTGTGCCATTGATGAGGACTAAAATTCCTGGGTGGGTAATGGTTAGAACTCCTGAAGTATCTGTTAGGGGAACTTCTCTGTTGGCAACCCATACAATTCTCCTTGAAGTAGTAGAAATTTTCTTATACCATATTCCCAAATACCGGCTCTTCGAATTTCCGGGGCTGAAAAAGCCCAGCTCATAGCTTCCGCCAGCTGATACTATAGTTTCACTATTACCATCTCTAATTGAAAGTGTTGGAGTTACAGTATCTAGTGCCGTGGGAACTCCTAAATGTGATAATAAAAGAGAGAACAAAAAGGTAATTTTAAAGCCTTCCATTGAGTTTCACATTCTTTGATGTCCGTCGTATTATTAAAAACTGTAAATGTAACAAGCACAGCAGATGCGTCCAACAAATTCTTCCAGGATTTATTATCCTTTTACGCTCATGTACGTCTTCTTCCAAAAGCAGTAAAAATAACATGCACTGTAGAATAGGATCAAGAAAAACAAGAGTCTTGGTATGCTTTACCTTCGTTACACCTAACCCACTCCCACATCGCTTAATTAAGTGAGTGTCCCAAGCTTGGTTCAAAAGGGAACGCCTTACTAATTGGCACAAGACCTTTTCCCACTAGGCTTTGTGTCATGTGAGGAAGAACAAAACCATGAAGTGTCCACGGGATTGCCAAAGCAGAAAATTATTATGCCAGTTGTGTGTAGGTCCTACAAATAGTATTAGAGCTGGGGAAAACTCTCCTTTGAGTGTTGATGGGTGAGGCCATATGAAGTCGAGTCCCACAATAGTTACTAGTGTCCCTTTTTTTTTTTTTTTTTTTAATCATGGTATGACATTTATTTTTTAATTTCAAATTTTGTTTATTCAATAAAAAAAAGTCCAATAAATATCAAGGAAGTCGATACCGTACCAGTACCGGCTGTACCGGCCGGTACGTACCGTACCGGTTGCATACCGGTATCAAAACATTAATGTTTCATACCTATTTAAATACAGGCCGTACCGGCCATACCGGCCAATTTTGGACAATACCGGCCTGTACTAGGCGTACCGGCCGGTACAGAAAAAAGTTTTTTTTTTTTTTTTTTTTTTTAAGTTTTGTAATTTTTGAATTTTTGTTAGGGTAGAATGATAACTTATTTGCATTAACTTATTAGTATTATTTGTTTTCTTAGTATGCAATGATAACTTTTAAGCTTTCTATTTTTTTATTGTGTGTTTTTTTTTTTTCTTTTAATTGATACTAAAGTCTAAAATTATGAATAATTAGTTTTAAATTGAGGAAATGTTTTATGGTAAACTTTTATATTTATTATAATATATATACACACACATACATATATATATATATATATATATATATTTATTTAAAAATATAAAAAATAGCGGTAAACCCGAAACGGTACACTGGTTGAAAGTTCAATATGGGTATGAAACACCCTTGAACGTTTAGACCCCCAGATACAAAAATGCCAATTCAAGCTTTATATCAAACAATTCATGTGCGGAATATGATAACAAGCTTATAATAGAATTGATAAAACAATCTATGCCAAATATAAACACATCCACAACAGTAAATATAAGACAAAGATAAAGGAAAGAGAGATGCAAACACACGGACAACACATGATGTGTTATTGAAGAGGAAACCGAAGTCCTCGGCGTAAAACCTTTCCGCCGCCCTCCAAGCGGTGATAAAATCCACTAAAGAATATAGTTGGGATACATGAACAGCAGAAGACCCTCCAAGCCTAATCTACCTAAGTACCTAAGCCCTCCAAGCTTCTTGCTCCAACGAGGTTACGCCGAACCTATTTCTTCTTTAACTTGCCGGATTCCGCTACTTGACCATAGCATCAACCAATGTATATTGGTTCCTTTCCAAACTGCTTCCCTAAGCACCAAATGGACCTTCTCACAGACATGGGTGTGGTGAGATAAGGGTTTGGTAAATGACCTCTCAAGTGTATGACAATGGAGAGGAAGAGAGTAGAGGAATTTGTAGAGTCTCTTTAGATGAAGATTGGGGATAAGGCAATCTTGTTTTTTTCTAGGGTTTTCTCTCACAAAATTCTCTCTGGAAGCTGTCTCAATATGATGGGTATAAGGGTGTATATATAGTAGGGTGAGAAGGGAATGCAAAACGTCAGTTTTTGCCAAACAGGGCAAGTTGGCGACTTGATCTCGCGGCTTGACCAAGTCGCGAATTCAAGTCGCGACGTAACGGCCTGGCCAGACTGGAACTTTTGTTCTGTAGCGTGACAGCTGGCGCGACCCTTCAGCTTCCCAATGTGCCTCTCACGTGCCAGCATTTCGCGGTTTGCCAGTCGCGATCCACCCGCGAGCCCTAGCCGCGAGCCTCTGTTTTTTTTTTGCACACTCTTGAGCTTTTCTTCACATCTTCTCACACACTACCCTTACAATTTTCCCACCTAAATACAGGGTTGCTAAGTGCTAAATTACAAGCAAATTGATCACAGAATAAAGCCAATTAAATGGTTGATTAAATTCAACCTTACATCAGTATTGACCGGTATCCGAAATATACCATACCGTTGGGCAAATCGGTACAGCCTCCGGTACGGTATTGACTCCCTTGATAAATATATGACAAGTTATGATTAATAAAGCATAAAGTATCATATTTTATGTTGCACCAATCATGGTATGATTATATAACTCCTACATTTCAACATGCACAACTTCCTAAAATACTCAAGTGGAAGACTAGTGGATCAATCCAAAGAGGAGAAATACAACACGTGATTCATAATTAATCAATTCATTCTGCCATTTGAAAGAGGCTGTGCATGTAGGTATAATTCTGAACTCTCTTAAATTTTTATGATTGAGCATGAATAGCATATTGATTGCCGATAATGTGAATTGATTAATATTGTTATGTATCTATATGATCATGCGTTAGATTAGAGTTCAATTTCTATATGTTACATGGTGAGCATGTTTAAATTCAAGCATTACATACATAATGACATGCTGGACGAAAAAGAGCATAACATAAGATAGTCATCAATTTCCCAAAGACTGATCCATAAATCATACGGAATGTGTGCCTTTCGAGTTTTGACTTTTCATCTCCGTAATCTAGCCTATGAGTGGTACTGATAATGTGAAACATAATGATTTTTGTTACTATAAAGAAAGAAGACATTTCAGCAAGTACAATGATAGATGTAAGACTTACTATAAATTGTAACCTACTTTAAAAAAATAAAAAATAAAAAATAAAAAAAGTATAAACCTAAGTGGTTAGATTTTCATTTTCTTCTTGAAATTATCTTTGCTTAAAAGTCTTAGTCTTTGCGCACATGTTTGTCTCCCTCCACGACTAAAGATGTGTAGAAACTAAAACCAATGTTAGATTCCCCATCCTATCTCCACAAAACCAAAAAATCAAATTAGCGTGTATGACCCGACACCTCATTCAAATTTTTTTTCCTTTCAATGGAACTATGAAACAACCCATTAATGTTCACAATCACAAGGCTCTTTCCACGGATTGTAGTTTTCTCGGATTTGAATTCATGTTGGACTTTTCAGGAGAAATTTGGACTCTCTCCCTCCTTGGCCCCACCTACTTGTCAATGAACTTATACTATAAGTTCATTGACTATAAGACTACCCGTCTTGCGATTGAAAATTATTCTGTTTTCCCAGCCCAAGTTATCAGGTCATTCATGAAACCTGATATATTGTCCTGATTCTATTTTGTAATATTTTATTATTTTTGAAGAGATTGAGAAAAGTCTTCAATCTGACGAGTAAAGATTGGGTGATTTTGATTTCCATCTAAACTTTCAAATTTAGAGGATTCATACTTTATGTAATGTTTGGAAAATGAATATTTAACCGCTAACTTAAAAAAGTTAATATTGTGCTGCTAAATCTAAAATGAACATGTGTGTTAATAACTTAATATATTATATATCATCATTAATCCATGTGATGCACTGGAGAGTTAAATAAAAGTTATACACATTCACTTTTATTAGTACAATTATTTGAAACAGATCAAATTTGATTATTCTAATTCAAACTTAACTTTGAAAATATGTATAAATAAATTAGTCATATATACAACATTCATCTAAAACCCACAATGATACAGTTCAAGCATGTTCCAATAAAAAACCATTTCAAATAATTACAACATATCATTTTCCGGAAAGAAATTTCATCTCCAAGAAATAATGAGCTATCCACATCAAATATTGCATTACTTTCTCTTTTTATTTTGAAAACAATTCTAGCTAATACCCAAATGCAAGAAATGTATTGACTTGTTATTTAAAGTAGCCTTTTGGAAAACATGATTGGCTCTACAAATCTCATTGTTGTCATGCAAATGATTTATAAATTGTTCAGCTCAAAAATATAGGCTTATGCTATCAATAATTACCGGAACCTACAAAATAATTTACAATTCATAAATTAACAAAGCAAAACTCAATATGTAATTATTATATATAATCTGAATTGATACTGTTAGAATTTTTACATATTCTGCAACCAAACCTTAATTTTTCCATCAACAGTTGAAAATATAAACTGCAAAGATATGGATTAAGACCATGACATGAGGAGATGCATCAAACCTCAAATTAGAGTAGTAATATCACTTTCTCAATATTTGCTTAGTTGTAATAATAATATAGAGAAAATTCAAGACATGGAAAGAAAATAAAAATTACAAAAATTAACTCTATTATCTTTCATGCTATACCCTGTACCTCTAAGGAATTTAGCCAATTCAGTTTAAGTGGTTGTATAAAAGTTGGCTTCTACCATTCTATACTCTATAGCAATATAAACATATTATATTTCCACAACCAATTACCAGTATTGCAATAAAATTATTTATTATTGAAAATAAGAAATAATTAAGCTCATCCCTTAAAAACTTATCTCTTGTATTTTGTATAATTTGGTAATTTCCATTCAAACTTTAAAATAGATTATGTATCTTACCTGAATGTTTTCCTTGTGGTGAGGACAAATTGCATGTGAATAGGGATTGCATGTGGGCATGTGAATAGGGATTTAGTGGAGGTTGCAATAGAGATTAGGGGTTGATATTAATTTATTCTAAGCACTTTGATTGTACTTAGTGGATTTATCTCCTTGGGGTTGGCTAAACGGCTAAACCCACGATGTGTGTCTATATATATATATATATATATAAACCCAGTTTTTTTTTTTTTTTTTTTTTCTTTTTGAAATTAACTTTTTTTCTTTTTTGTTTTAAATGGAAAAATTTAACCTTCTTACAAGTCTTAGTTGCGCACTAAACATAATGTTAATTGTTAAATGTTCCCCTCCGTCCACAACAATAGATGTTTTACAATTTCGTTTATGACCCTACACCACACCTCATTTTTAGAAATTTTCTTTTCAATGGAATTATGAGACCACCAATTGGATATTCACAAGACAAGACTCTTTCCACATCTGAACTGAAAATATATATATATATATATATTAATAATAATAATGATATATAAATTCTTTCCACATACTGTAGTTTTGTCGGATTTGAGTTCCATTCAAGTCTTTCATATTGGAGATTCCTTCTGTTTTCGGCCTCACCTATAATAGTCATAATCACGGTCGTAAGTCTGAGTTGAGAGTTTTCGAGATGCAACCTAATAATGGAAAGGCTAGCTGATTTGTAAGAGACGCATTGGCGCATTGTAGCTTTATAATGGAAAGGTTAGTTGATATGTGCCGTTGGGTGGCAAGATTAGTTGATTTATTAATGGGTTTAAACGGAAATAGGTTGGAACTTTGGCTTTGAAATGCACCTAATTATATAATACTTTCAAAAGTACTATATATACGTGAAAGTTCAATTAGTGTGTAAAACACTAATGAATATTTAGACCTTCAATTTTAAAAATACCAACACAAGCTAATACACAAACACATAATTAATCACAAACCCAACAACAATTAATGGTTAAAGAGTGAGGGAAGAGAGATGCAAACTTAAGGATAACACCAGCACATGTTATCGAAGAGAAAACCAAAGACATCAGAGAAAAATCTCTTTGCCACCTTTCAAGAGGTAAAATGATCCACTAAAAAAAATAAAGTTAGGATACATGAATAGCAAAATACCCTCCAAGTCTAATCTACCCAATGCACCTAAGCCCTCCAAGTTTCTTGCTCCAACAAGGTTACGCCTAACCGTGTCTTCTCTAGCTTTCCGGATCCCGCAATAAACTCCATATCACATCCATCATCCTTGGCATCTTCCAATGCTTCCCAAGCTCCAAAAATACCTTTAACACTTTGAATGGGTGTGGATAGTGTTTGGGTACAAATCTCCCCTCAATGGGTATAACAATGGGAGAGGAAAGGAGAAGAGACTACAAAGATTTCTCTCTAAGAATGAGTAGCTCTCTCTAATAGGGTGAGTGTGTTGTAGAAACCTCTCTTAGGGTTTTTATCTCAATAGGCTCCTTACCAATTATGTGGGTAATAGGGGTATATATATAGTATGAGTGGAGAGGGAATAAGAAAAGTCACATTTCTACTAATAAGGAAAATTTGCGAGTCTCTTGAGTCATGAGTTATAGCTAGCACAGCTAGCACATGACTCTTCAACTTCCATAGCTAGCACTTGACTCTTCAATTTCCAACATATGCTCCTCATGCGACTTTTAACTATGTTGATCAAATCTCTACCACTAAATACTAAACCCAATACAAATAAATCCAACAAAAATACAAGGAAATAAATTTATGCAATTACAACACTTTTTGTCATGGAATAAGCCAATATAAATGTTATGAAAAAAAATCATAATTTAACAATCTCCCCATTTGGCTATTTCGTGACAAAACACCCTAAAACAGACTCTAAACTTAAACATGAGTTTGGGAACAGTAGCAAAACTCACTTACACCTAAATCAGAAGCTGTGATGAACTTGGAACATATATACCTGTAACCTGAAACATTTACACAAAACATATTAGACCCTCAAGGTAAAGCAAGTAATAAAAGCACAAATATAATGTAAAAAGTAAATTGCAATCAAGTAAACATGATGTGAACTATATGAGCAACTTGATCATACACTAAAACAGTTATAAAGAAATGACTGCAATGATCACATAGCAAACAAATGATCATCTGAACATGCATTCAATGAAGCATAATAGCATAAGGATGTATGCATGTCCAACACAAACATGATGCAATGAGAACAATAAAGTATAGATACTAAACATAACTCAAAGCACCATAAAGTAAACAAGAAAAAAATATAAAGAAAAAGAAACAAAACAAAGTTTTCTTATGAACTCAATGTCTTCTCCCCTTTGGTATATGCATCTCTCCTATAGAATATCTCTCCCCCTACAAATGTGCACGAGAAATAGAATTTCTCCACCAAAGAATATGCACAAGAATCATATAGAAATGACACAAAAGTATACTCTCTCCCTTTTTGACACGAATAGACAAAGGGTCAAGGAGAAAAGAGGGCAAGAGATGAAAGTATGAACAAGAAGAATGATGCATAAGGGTTGCAAGATAAATGAGAAATGAAGCTCAAACAAAAGACAAAACAAAATGCTACAAAGTATAAGGTAAACATGACATGCTAGGATGAAGAAATAAGATATAAACCAATGTATGACAAGGGTAGCAAAGGTGTGTGCGAGAGGTGGCTATGTGTAATGCATGACCAATGCATGGAAAATGTACGTGAGGCAAGGTATGTTAAATACACAACCAATAAACCAAACATGTTCTTTATGAGGAAATATGAGAATCCCAAAAGTTTGGTACTTATCAAAGTCCAAACAAGTGAGAAAATGCTTAAGAGACATTTTATCAAACACCTAGTCTGTACACTATGAACAACAATGTAAAACAATGCATGAACATCATGCAACCCACACTTAATACATGTTCTTTTTGTCACATAGAGCCAACATCCAAAAGAAATCATCAAAAGAAACCAATTTCATACAAAAAATTAACAAAAATTCCAATCCCTATGATGAAAATCCCAACCAAAAGTACAAAACTCTCCAAAACATTATCTAAGGATCCAAATTAATGAAAAGGGTTTAAAATTACCTTAGAGATGTTAATGGAATGAAAAACCTTTCAAATTGGTTGAGTTTTGATGTAAAAATATTGAAAAAGGGGTTTTAGACAAGATAGGAGAGGTTTAAAACAGGTTTCCCACGAAAAGCCCTTTAAAAAATTGTTTCGGGGCATTTCGTGACTGGCGAGTCGCGAGCTGAGTGAGTCACAAAAGCTTTTAGATGAACTCACAACTTGCGTTTCGCAACTAGGCCAGTCACCAAAATGAGCTGCCAAAACAAGTTGCCAAAACTCGCTACTCGCAAGAGTAGCCAGAATGAATAGCCAAAAATTCTGACACCTGTTTTTCAACACAAAACATGTTTAAACAATGAAAAACAAAGTAAGCACTAAACATGAACACAAAGAGTAATAAAAATCACTTTCAAATACATATAAAATAATCAAAAATCTTTTTAGTTTAATCCATATATAGTTAAGCACACACACATTATATTTAAATAAGTACAATCGAACAAATGAATAAGGCATTCATTGAACATTAGGCATGTGTGTTGTGTGTGTGTGTGTATCAAATGTGGAATAGTCCTTAGTCTAGAGTGAAACTTCAATGATCAATTCAATCAAATCATACACAATTAGTACTAAGTCAAGAGGTCTATCTCAATTATAGAAATGAATATATATGACCTCCTACAAGAAAATGATTACATATCTTTGAAGTTTTTCGTTTGGCTTCTTACAATTCATTACATCTCATTTTGGGATCAATGCATGAAATTTTTGATATTTTAAATTGATGAACAAGTCTTTGGCTTTTTAGGCACCATACATTTTCAATACAAGTCGCTTTCCCTTTTTCCTTGTCAAATACTAGTTTGTGCAATGGCTTTTTTAGCTCATTATCTCTTTTCGAGATTTGACATTTGTTGAGCTCTTAAGCAAAAAAAAATATGTGGGAAGAGATATAGGCACAAGTCTACGCACGTATCAAAACCAACATGACTATTGACTAATCATTCATGACAAACTTGAAAATCGATTTACAACAATCACACATAAATGTCAAGATTTTTCCCACAAAGATTGATATGCATACATAACAAGCTAAGCTCATAAATGCACTAAGCCACTTGTACAAAGGAACTAGGCCAAACACACATGTGAAATGTGCTCAAACATATACAATCAAACTTTTTGAATTTTTCACTTTTTATGTGATTTTGAAATTTTTACTCACACAAAACTAAAACATAAAAGTAAAGTAAAAAACAAAAGCAATGCATACAAATAAATGCAAGGTGCACAAATGCATGAAGATATGACATTCAATGCATGACGGATTTTACAAAGATCGAAAAAATTAGATCAAAGACCAAAAGAGCAAAAGCTCAACCATAGGAACTCTTCCTCATCCAAACAAAACAATTGTTTGGAATGAATGTCTCATGAGAAGAGAGACGAGGGTTCGAAGAATAAGAATTGGAGATGTACATCGACAAGGAGGTAAGAACATCAAAAACTTTCTTCAACAACTTACCGTTTTTCCCCAAAACCGGTTTTGCTTTCATAGCACAACTTCCAAGAAGCTCAAGTTTCTCTTTTCGTTTGATTCTTTTAAGAGCATAAAACTTAGAGCAAGGAGGTCTAAGATGACCAAAAGTACCACAATGGTGACAAACAATGTGTTTAGGTCCACTAGACTTTTTGGGAAGAGATCTAGTAACATAGTTTTGTTCTCTCTTCAACTTAGAACATTAAGGTCTTATATGACCAATCACACCACAATGGTGACAGTTGGAACAAATTTAGATCCATCCAAAACCTTAAGTTGAGACCTAAATAGAGGCTTTGACTCGAGAGTCTTTCTCTCCACCTTTTGATTTCTTTTGCATGGAGAAACGTACACAAATTTGTCTTTTGAAGTAAAACACACAATAGACACAAAATCAGGTACCACAACATGATTGCAACAAATATTTTCATCATTTTTAGCAATAGGTTCAGCAATCAAACACTTGGCATGTATCTTAAGAGATTCATTTTCACATTTTAGCTCATCAACAAGTTTGTTAGACAAAACAAGTTTAGCATCCAAGTCCATATTCAAACATTCAAACTCTTTCAGCTTGTCAAGAGAATTTTCAACAAATTTTTTATATTTCTCAACCAATTTGTTGGATTCATTGAGCTTAGCAATCAAATCATCATTTTCACAAAATAACTTGCTCAAATTCTTATGAAACTTGTTAGCCTTTTTCTTCAAGAGTTTGATGTTAGGAATATCAACAACACCCATAGAATCAAGTAACATGTCATCACAATTATGAGGATTAACACTCATAGAGACATTATCACAAAACACATGGCATGTTACACTCACAAACATCCATAGAAGCATACAAAGCACTATCCATGGTAATAAACACAAGAGGTCAAGGATCACACTTAGGTAATGAAACCAATACAAGTGTACTCACTCTGATACCAATTAAAAGTTCAATTAGTGTATAAAACACTAATGAATGTTTAGACCCCCAATTTCAAAAATACCAACATAAGCTTATACACAAACAATATATGTGCGGAATGATAAATATAAGCTGTACCCAATTTGGCAAACTACTTTAACACATAATTAATCACAAACCCAGCAGCAATTAATGGTTAAAGAGTGAGGGAAGATAGATGCAAACACAAGGATAACACCAGCATATATTATTGAAGAGGAAATTGAAGACCTCGGTGATATATGTGTGGAATGATAAATATGAGCTATACCCAATTTGGCAAACTACTTTAACACATAGTTAATCATAAACCCAACAGCAATTAATGGTTAAAGAGTGAAGGAAGATAGATGCAAACACAAGGATAACACCAGCATATATTATTGAAGAGGAAATTAAAGACCTCGGTAAAAAACCTCTCCGCCACCCTCCAAGCTGTAAAATGTTCCACTAGAAAATAAAGTTAGGATACAAGAAAATCAAAATACCCTCCAAGCCTAATCAACCTAATGCACCTAAGCCCTCCAAGTTTCTTACTCCAACAAGGTTAAGCCTAATCGTGTCTTCTCTAGTTTTCTAGATCCCGCAATAAGCTCCATATTGCATCCGCCATCCATGGCATTTTCTAATTCTTCCCAAGCTCCAAAAACACTCTCAACACTTTGAATGAGTATAGGTAGTGTTTGGGTACAAATCCCCTCTCAATGGGTATAACAATGGGAGAGTGAAGGAGAAGAGACTCCAAAGATTTCTCTCAAAGAATGAGTAACTCTCTCTAATAAAGTGGGTGTGTTGTAGAAACTTCTCTTAGAGTTTTTCTCTCAATAGGCTCCTTACCAATTATGTGGGTAATAGGGGTATATATATAGTATGAGTGGAAAAGAAATACGAAAAGTCACATTTCTGCTAACAAGGAAAATTTGTGGGTCAACTTCGCGAGTCACCTAAGTCGTGAGTTATCGCTGGTATAGCTAACACATGACTCTTCAACTTCCACAGCTGGCACTTGACTCTTCAGCTTTCGACATATGCTCCTCATGTGACTTTTAGCTATCTTGATCCACTTAATACTAAAACTAATACAAATAAATCCCACAAAAATACAAGGAAATAAGTTTATGCAATTACAACACTTTTTGTCATGGAATAAGTCAATACAAATGTTATGAGAAAAATCATAACTTAACAATCATGGAATTTTCAAAATTAAAAATATCACGTGGAACTCCCGTTTAAAAAACTCAAGTTTCGTGTAATGTGGAACTTGTTTTTTACTAAAATCGAGTTCCTTGTTTAAGTTTTCAATTTTCACCAGTTTCAAATTAAAGTGGATCTTCTAATAGCTTATTGTTGTGAAATTTTAAAGTACTCGCAAGTGTACAAACCGTACCGAAGTATAGTTTGACAAGAACGAGGTCGAACCCACAGGGACTTGAATGAATGTAGGAAAATTAAATCAAATCTTAACCAAATTAATCCTAATCTAGTTTAATTAAAAAAATTGGTTGTTTTTAAATTAAATAAACTAAGCAAATAATAAAATTAAGCAAATAGTTAAACTAAGCAAAAGATATAAAGCAATAAAAAGATGTAAATAATCAAGGGAAAGGAATTAAGGTTTTGGAATCCGCCTTGTTAATTCATATCAGCATATATTTATAATCATTAATTTTTCCCAACTCACTACATGATAATCTAGAAATCAATCTTGCTACCATGGAAAATATCATCATTAACACTTATGTTTAAAAATCTAAAGCATGTTCTTCTTCCCTTCTTAAGTATAAAATTAAATCATCAATTGTATTCGTAGCCAAACAAATCACAAGATATATCCAATTCTAAAAATCAAATCATAAATTGTATCCATTGACAGACAAATCACAAGCGATATCCAATTTTATAATCAAGAATTAACAAACCAAGCATTCAATTAATTAAGACAAATCCTAAATCATGAGAAAAACATGATTGAACTCATATCTAGAATCCCATCTTAGTCAATTGATATGAATCAAGAACAATTTAAATCATTAAAGAACAACTATTGTGGGAAAAATCAAATCACATAAATATTACTAATAATCCTTAACAAGGTTTCATCCTCAACCTTAATTATAAATTTAGCTACTCATGGTAATTGAAATAAAACAAAAGAATAAAATACTAAACATTAAACTAGACAAATAAAATAGAGAAAGAAATAGTCACAATGCTATCATGGAGAAAAG
>NW_027069868.1:278704-325740 GCF_002906115.3 Quercus suber
AGGACAATTGTGTGTATGCATAGGACTTGCACAAATAGAGCATGTTTCACTTTGAACTTGATTGATAGAATTCATCCCTTTACCTAAAGCTAAAGCTTCAACCTTACGAGTGAGATTGTCCAACCTAGCTTTTATGTCTAAACTTCACTGACTTCATACAATCCTCCTTTCTTAATTGCAGGGGCGGATCTCTCTTTACGATTGGAAAAATCCCATTGTTGTGAACTTTCAGAAAAATTCTCAAGAAATTTGTATGCCTCATCATCTACAAGACTCAAAAATCCACCACCATTCATGGACTCAATCATGTTAGATTTGTCTGAGTCAAACCATTATAAAAATATTGTACTAGTCTCCATGTTTCAAAACCATGATGAGAACACTTTAAGATCAAGTCCTTAAATCTCTCCCAACTCTCATAAAATTTCTCTTGTTCATCCTGATAAAAATCTGCAATTTCTCTCCTCAAAGCATTGGTCTTGGCCATTGGGAAAAATTTAGAGAGGAATTTTGTAACCAATAGTTCCCATGAAGTGATAGATCCAGGTGACAAAGAATTAAGCCATGCTTTTGCCTTATCCTTCAAGAAAAAAGGAAATAAACGCAAGCGAACTGAGTCATCAGTGAAATTCTGGAACTTACAAGTAGCACAAATCTCAAGAAAATCCTTCACATGCATATAAGGATCTTCTCTATCCAATCCATGAAAAGTAGGAAGAAGGTGGATTATTTGTGGCTTCAACTCAAAATGTGTAGCAGTGGTTGCAGGCAATACTATGCAAGATGGAGGGTTGGTGGTTATGGGTGAGAACAACTCCCTAAGAGTTTTTGAATCATCTCCTATTTCTCCCATTGTGGATAAATAATCAAAACTAACAAGACGATTTTCTTTATCACGTATCCAAGTTCTTATACACCAAGCAAAAAGAAATTATTTTTTTTTATTTTAATTTGAAAAATAAAAATTAACTACAACTAGTAGAAGGAAAAATTCAATTAAGACCTAATTTATTTTCCTAACCAAGTCCCCGGCAACGGCGCCAAAAACTTGTTGTGAAATTTTAAAGTACTCGCAAGTGTACGAACCGTACCGAAGTATAGTTTGACAAGAACGAGGTCGAACCCATAGGGACTTGAATGAATGTAGGAAAATTAAATCAAATCTTAACCAAATTAATCCTAATCTAGTTTAATTAAAAAATTGGTTGTTTTTAAATTAAATAAACTAAGCAAATAATAAAATTAAGCAAATAGTTAAACTAAGCAAAAGATATAAAGCAATAAAAAGATGTAAATAATCAAGGGAAAGGAATTAAGGTTTTGGAATCCGCCTTGTTAATTCATATCAGCATATATTTATGATCATTAATTTTTCCCAACTCACTACATGATAATCTAGAAATCAATCTTGCTACCATGGAAAATATCATCATTAACACTTATGTTTAAAAATCTAAAGCATGTTCTTCTTCGCTTCTTAAGTATAAAATTAAATCATCAATTGTATTCGTAGCCAAACAAATCACAAGATATATCCAATTCTAAAAATCAAATCATAAATTGTATCCATTGACAGACAAATCACAAGCGATATCCAATTTTATAATCAAGAATTAACAAACCAAGCATTCAATTAATTAAGACAAATCCTAAATCATGAGAAAAACATGATTGAACTCATATCTAGAATCCCATCTTAGTCAATTGATATGAAGCAAGAACAATTTAAATCATTAAAGAACAACTATTGTGGGAAAAATCAAATCACATAAATATTACTAATAATCCTTAACAAGGTTTCATCCTCAACCTTAATTATAAATTTAGCTACTCATGGTAATTGAAATAAAACAAAAGAATAAAATACTAAACATTAAACTAGACAAATAAAATAGAGAAAGAAATAGTCACAATGCTATCATGGAGAAAAGCTGCAGAGAAGCCACATACGGCACTGCCTCTTGCTCCAATTTTCTATTTTGCATCACAGCCCTAGCACTAGCCTCCGCCCCCCTGGATTTTGCCCTAAAATGCCTTTAAATAGGTCAATGAATCCTATTACAAGTTGAATTCCCGTTTGGAGAAAATCCCAGACTTTTAGGCTTTACTTAACCGACTATTTAGTCCCACTTAACAATAGAATTAGGGCTTCTGGTAAACTACAAAGTTGTAGCCCTTTAAGTTAACTTTCCAGCCCAACTTGAATCATCTCAATTGGACATCTGACCCGAAAGTTATGCTGAAAATACTAACTGATGCGCAGGCTGGAATCCTAATCCGAATTGGACTTGGATTTGGTGCAAATTTCTTTTGATTCCTTACTCCATTTTGACTTAAATTTAATATTCATGCCTGGCTAGATGTAAATTGGCTTGATTCAATTGGCCTAGCCCCACTTTGCATGTAAAGCCCTTGTTACCTGCAACACAAAGATATTATATAATCAGTCACAAAATAACATAAAAGTAAGGCCAAATATGTAGATATGTGAGTACTTTATTGTATATATTTCATGCACATCACTTATATAAAAAAGCAAGCTAGGACTCATTATAAGAGGAAGCCAGTTTAGAGTCTATTTAGGATCTACTTATTTTGTTAAAACTAAAAACTTTTAACTGAAAGTATTGTAGATAAAGATAAAAGTTAGCTGAAATAGTACAGTGGGAACTATGAATAGTACCAAAAGTACAGTGAGACCCATAAATAGTAGTAAAAATAAAATGAATAGTAAAATAAGCTAGCTTTTTTAATTTTTGCTAAACACATACTTAATCTTTGAAGCTACGACAGTGACGACATCATTAAGAGCAAGTCAAGACTCAAGTGAGGTGCCAATCATTGTCGGAGAAGGAGGAGGAGCATCATCGCCATTTGCTGGAGTCTTCCATAAAGACTTGAACTTTGACTTGGGCCCATTGCTTCCTTCTTATTTTGATCATTCTCCAACAATCAACATTACTATCTCTTTTACGTTCTAACCCTCCATTTCTATATCCACCAATTTGTAGATTACATATATGAAATGGGCCAAGTATCTTAGGAGCTGAGAGGTTTAAAATTTAATCTTAGTCTCTCGTCATCAGTAGTTGAGATCGGGATTTGGGTATGAGCTAAGCATCAATCCCTACCATATTAGATTTCAATTTTTGAAGTTTATTGGTTTATGATAAGAGCTGGTGTTGATTTGGAACCCAAACCATGTGTGTGTGTCTCTCTCTCTCTCTCTCTCTCTCTCTCTCTCTCTCTCTCTAAATTGGTGAAAGCTTGATTGATTTTTATTATTTTAGAAGACCCATTTTATTTTGAAACCAGTGAAAAATTAGGCAAGGAACTAGAGTTGTTCCACATTACATGTAACTTGAGTTATATAAACTCAAGTTCCACATAACATTGTTTTAAAGTTGTGATTTACAACTATTTTGTGTTGGTTTTAATTTCGTGCCAAATTTGATTGCAATTATGTTGAATCTTTTGTACCCTGTATTTATGTGGGATTTTATTATAAGGGTTGTGTGTGAGAAAGAGTGTGAAGACTTAGGGCAATTAAAGACCAAAGAAGTTTTCACAGGTAGCTAGCAAGTAGTCTTCCTATGAAGTGAAACATGTGCTCAGCACATGACTGGAATGTGAAGAGTCATGACAGATGGTGACAGCTGGTTTTTGCGAGTGTCTCATGGGTAAGACCTTCCTGTGAGATACCTGCGGAACATTCTGTTTTGCCAATTTGTCATATCTGATACCCCCTGTCCCTACCCACATTATATATACCCAAATTACCCACATATGTTGAGGAGTGTTTTTCAGAGAAAAAACCCTAGCCACTATCCTTGAGAGTGAGAGATTGTTATACCCACAATTCTCTACACAATCCATTGTGGTTTTCCTCAACCTCGTACCTCTCCATTTCCAAATCCTTAAGAGGTTGATAGCTCAAACACTTAACACACCCATCTTGAGTGTAAAGTGAGGTTTTGATGCTACTGGGAAGCATTAGAAGAAGCCATTTGTTTGGTGGATGCAATTGGGCTGAATTGCAAGATCCGGAGAGTTAGAGAAGACAAGACTTGGCGAAGTCAGTTAGTAGCAGGAGCTTGGAGGGCTCAAGTACATGGGGTAGACTAGGTTTGGAAGGTCTTTTGTTATTCATGTACTCTAACTTATTCTCTAGATCGATTTATCGCTTAGAGGGCAACGGAGAGGTTTTTCACCAAGTTTTGAGGTTTCCTCTCCGATAACATATCGGCATGTTATCTTGTATTTGCATTCTTCTTTCTTACTCTTTTAGCTTTCATTTTATTGCTGTGATTTGATGAGTATGGCTTAGAGTAGTTATATTGTTTGTCCGCTCACATTTACTCTATTCCGCACTTAGTTTTAGTTAGAGTAAAATCAACCAAGCCGTAATTTATAATTTGGGGTTCTAAACAGCTCTTGTATTTTCACACATTTTTGAGCTTTCAATTTTTAATTCTAAATTTCAATTCATCAAGTGCCATCGGGGCACATTTTGTATTGAATTTGATTGCTGTGAACTCTAGTTACATGTAGAACTCGAGTTTTAAAACAATGGTAAATTACTAAATATTTTGCAAACAATTATAAATTGCTAAATATTTCATCAAATAGTGCTATTTGGCCATTTTTGCCGGGTTTGTGGTGCTTCTTTTGGTGTTTGTATTTCATTTCCTAGATAATGCCCAATGCACACTCCGGAAGGGACGTCAACTCTTGAGATAATTGCTTTTTTTTTTTCTTTTTCTTTTTTCTTTTTTTTTGAGAAGAAGAGATAATTGCTACTTTTGTGAGCTTGAGTAAGAATTTAAATCCATCCTTTTTTATTTATTTATTTCCCTTTCAGCTTTGTTTTCTCAATGCTATGGATAATGTCAAACCGAACTATATGATCTCTAACACTAACCATGGATAAATTTATCAATGATATGGAATGAGAGAATCCAATTAGATTTTTCCCTCTAAGTTAGCTTTTGATGGCTATTAATTTATTTCTTAATTTTTTTTTTTTTTTTTATAAAAAAAATCGTAAGCAAATTCATCATTTTGTTTTCTTTAGGTGGATTGATGATAGACTAATGGAGAAAAAGTTGAAAGGGAGATATGGCTATATTATATACAGTTTTGAAACTAGAAACTTGTCGTGGGGGTCTAATAAAAATAAGATGATTAATTTATTTCTCTTATATTGTAACATTCCAACCTAATTGTATTATTAATTTTATAGGTTTATATACTTAGTATTATCTTAATTACTCTAAGTGCATAAAGCTTTGATATTGTGATATTATAAAAGATATATGCTCTTTTAATGATAGAAAGAAGTTACCACCACGCACCCTTGGTGAGGTGGTCACTCTACAAGTATAAGTGTTTGTGGGGTGTAGGGGGTAAGGGCTGGAATTCAGGTCTCCAAGAGGGAGCTTTACACACATATATACTTAGATTAGGTTAGAGTAAAAATTCTATCTTGTATTAAAAAAAAAAAATGATAGAAAGAAGTTTATAAAGGTAAGGGATATATGTGCATAGTTATTTTATTGATTGGGCCTTTCTATAATATAAGCTTGTGAGGGGGATGGTAAGTAAATTTTAAAAGTTTTAAAGGTGAGTCATTAGCTCACTTTTCCCTTAGCAAAACACGTGCCCCACCCAAAATCCTATTCCCTTGTCTTCCTTGCTGCTCCAGAACAGTTTCTTGGTTCATCTTTCTTTGCTCTTGTTGAGGTACAAATTTTCGAGCCTTAATTTCATTAGCCCACTCACAAAAATACCCACATAAGCCCATAAACTATTTTGAGCCCACATAAATATTCCCCACATATTATTCAAATATTCTCCATGTTATTGGGCTCCCACAAATACTCTCTATATAAGCCCTAGAAATAGTACCCATCATATCCTACATATTATCCAACTTGGGTCTTCCACAAAAAAATATTCATCATATTACTACCAAAATTGGGCCACAAAATTATGCTATCTCCAAAAAAAAAAAAAAAAAAGCCCAAAAACATTTACCTTCTGGGAAAATCCAAAAAGCCGAACAAAACCTCCTCTAAAGCCCATTACGACACGGCACTCTAAAAGCCCGTTACGATACGACACCTCTAAAACCTGTTACGATACGACACCTCTAAAACCCGTTGTTACATAGCACCTCTAAAACCCGTTACGATACGGCACTTCTATAGCTCGTTACAACACGACACTCCAAAAGCCCATTACGATACGACACCTCTAAAGCTCGTTACGATACGGCACCTCTAAAGCCTATTACGATACGGCACCTCTAAAGCCTATTATGACACGACATTCTAAAAACCCGTTATGATACAATAGCTCTAAAACCCGTTACAATATGGCACCTCTAAAGGCCATTGCTACACGGCATTCTTACTAAGTCCGTTGCTACACAGCAATATTTTTATGAAATCCTACAAAGCCCAAATACTAATTTGGCAATATTTTATAAAACCCAAATGCTAATTTGGCACCTACTTTACAAAGCCCAAATCTATTTTGGCAATTATTTATAAAAGCCCAAAATACTATTTTGGCAAAAAAAGATTACATTAAGCTCAAAGCCCAAAACTATTTCTTGGCAAAATATATACTAAAGTCCTTAACTCATGGGAAATATAAATTACTCATCTCTCAAAAATATTTCTTTCATAAAATTTATGGGAACTACGCTTATTTTTCTATAATCAACTAACTATAAAAGCCCATGTATATTACCTATGGCAAAACCATTCATTTTTGTAGGGATGACCAAGCCCAAGGATGCTCAAAGCCCGGCTAAGCCAGCCCAGCTCATATACAAATCCTAGCACCTAAAGCTTACGTGAGCTGTCCAGTCAAACTTCAACACAACTTGACAGCCGAAGCCCATCACCATCAGTTCCAGCATGTCCAATCAGATCAGAAGAGGGACATGTGTCCAACAGGGGTTAAACTCTTCATTGCCAAGCTGAATTCCATCATTTCTCATGTGACATAAAGTTGAGGTGACATGACAAAAAACTGGGAAGCTTCAACCAGCTGTATCTCCTTCCTTATCCAACCCATTCGGTCAAAGGCCAAGGGCAGCCATAACCAAGTCATGAAGGCTTTTGGAACAACATGAAATCAGTTCTCTATCATGCCAAAAATGTGTACTTTCTGGTTCATGGACCAAGAACATGAACCAAATGGGAAAAATTTAGGGAAATGTGATTTGGAGGGCACCAAAGGGATCCCAACAGAGTTCCCAACATAGGGCTCCAAGATTAACACCTGGCTTAGGGTGATACAATCTGCCCTAGGGAACTCTGATTCTAGTAGCAGTAAAACCAAGATTATTAGCCTAATACATGCTTTAATCCCATCATCTAAGGCCAAATCAACATTTAATACTAGGCCAGAATCCCAGCTATTATTACCTAAAACAACAAGAACATCCTAAAGCTGAGCTTACTACTCTTGGCCAAAAATCCTAGGAACGATTCTTTAAGGATTTTATGAAGATCAAGGAAGATTTAGCAAAGATTATTTGCTAATTACCCCACAAACTCAACTATAACTAGAACTGTCCATTAATCCTTCAGGGAGATTGAGATACACTAAGTGACACACTAATAGAAAGGAGTTCTTCCTCTCTATTTAGCCTTCTCTAAGCTTTGAAAAAGTCACTGACTTCTTAGTTTCAAGCTTTGAAATTAAGTTCCCTAACTTCTAGCTCACAAATACTCCTCATACCTCTACCTATAAACACTCATCTATCCCCAGCAGAAAGCCTCGGCAGCTTTACTACACACACTCTCTCTCACTACTCATACTACCTAAAATGTCCCTCATTACTCACTACTTATACTATATTCACGAGCATGTCTTGACACCACAATGATCTTACTGCGCTAGCTAGGATCTCTCTCTCTCCCTTCATCTCACACTAAGTTTTCCTCATTATTTTTTATAATGGAGCCTATAATATTCATTTACTTATTTACTATTGAAGGCTATGATGTAACTGTTACTATAGAATTTTTTTTCCTCATATTGTTGTGTTAGAAGACTCTTCTCTAGAGCCAATGGATGATGAGTTTGAAAATGAGGATACTTTCCTTAATCTGTGAAATAGCTAACAGCTAGAGGTTTATTTTGTTTGATCTCATTTTACCGCTAGGCAATTTTTTTGTAGAAACATTTCACTGCTGGGCTATTTCTTACAGTATGCTTTTTGATCATGCTGATGTGTTTGCTGTAGGACTTGTACGGGCCATTCTTGTCAATCTCAATCTAAGCCCAAGGCATAAAATAAAGTGAGTTCTTTGGATCTTTGCCAACAGCCTTTGGGCCGTGCCTCGAGCCCATCGTCGAGTTTCGGTTTAGGCCCCCAACCTAACACAAATCTTATTTGTCGGAAGGAAAAACTTTTCTGCTCCCAACAGCTCCTTTGTTTTCTTCTTCCTTTATTCTTATCGACAGCATCATCTCACAACAGCCCTCCTTTTCTTTCACCAAAATCACTGATATCTCTCTCTAAGAAGAAATTAAGAGCCTAACACTAAAGTTTTAGCTTCAAAGTTTGTGGGTAAGTAGATAAAACTATATCTTGTTTTGGGTATTCTGATGGTGTAATTATTTTGTTTAGTTTCCCTTCTTTATTCTCTAATCTGATTGTTAGAAGCTGAAATTTGTGATTCTGTGTTAGTAATTTGAAAGATTAAAGATGTTATAGTCAATTGGATGCTTATTAACGTATTTTGACATATATAGTATAGGTATAAAAATACTCAAATGAAATGAAGGACAATTGCATTTATTTGATGATTTTGTAAGAAAACGTGTTAAAACTATTACTGTGATAAATTTGGTGTTTACAACAAGAAAAATCTGGATTAAATCAATTTATATGAATGCATGAAATTTTGTCAGGACAGATTTGAGCATGTTGTCTTGTTTGATTTTTAATAAATCATGGTTTTATACTTTGACTTTGAAATTGATATGGTATTTACCAGACATCTAGAGGAGTGGCTCTGTAAAATTATATGAAGATTGGATGTGTTTGGAAAGCCCATTTGTATTTTTCAAATGAGGCATATGCTATTGAAATGAGCAATAAACAGTAAACGATGCACCTGACTTTCAGGATTTAATTATAAAGTTAGGGTGAATTTTTTGAGTTATAAATTAATATGCTCATCTTTTGGTATGTCTAGATCATGGATAAATTTTGTATGCCTTGATTTCTCTATGGTTTAGTACATAATGTGCTTGATGAATGTATCTTGTATTTGAGGAACCTTGTGTGATGGGAATTAAGATTTTCTTGAGTTTGAGAGTTTGGTTGTGATTGATGTATAAGTTTATATATTTAGGAAGATTTGTTAGTAATAAAGTTTTAGTCTTTTATTTAGGTGACAAGAACAAGAATGTGGACACTTGAGCTCCTTTTATACAAATCTCTCGCGTCTTTTGTTTTCAGGTAAGGGATGTGTGACATGTGTGATTGATAAGTATAAGTAATCTTTAGAAAATTATTATGCATCAAAACCTTTTAATTAGAAATATTACATATAAGCATGATTTAAGTAAAGATATATGTTCATGAGTTGTTTAATCTTATATATATTGATAGGCCACAAACGTATTGACCCCCCGTGATTAAACCAATTAATTAATTAGCCAAGTTACTAATTAATCAATTTAACATGCAAATGCATGGTAGCACAAACAAATCACCAATAACTTAATTAAGCAGCGAAAAATAAATGACATGGAGATTTGTTTACAAATGGGGAAAAACCTGACGGCAAAAACTCCACTAGGTGATTTTCAGGTCACCACTCCCGAAACTCCACTATTATCACAACAAGCGGTTACAAGTAAAGGAATCCCAAGTACCTTACCAACCTATAGTTAAACCCTTACCCCAATACCCAATTGGACTTGTTCTGTAGTGACAATTTCCCATTTTGATGCATGGCTCCCAAGTATGTGACTAACCAATGCACGGATCCCAATACACGACTTCAATCACCAACTAGAAAGAGTTGTTGGTTGCAAAGTTCTTCAGTTCATCCTACATGATGAAGATCAAGAAGATGCTTGGTCATAAAACCCAAAGGTGCACATACACAACAACTTCTTTAGAAGAGATGAACTAGGGCAAAACTTTGTCTCTGGTCACAATTTGCTTCAACATAGTTTTCTCAATGCTTGTGCAAATTGTGAACAATTTGACGGCCCTTAAAACAATCATTTATATGTTTAGGGTTAGAAGAAAAGAAGGCCTAAAAACATATTCACAGATCCCAAGAAAAAGAGATCAAAAAACTGATTTTATAAATCTCGACAGATAGCCAGGTGTCGAGAAGCTATCAAGCAAGTGTCGAGTTTTAATGAATTTGCACTTCTTCAGCTTGTTTCTTGGACAGACTTGATGACTTCACCACTTGATCTTGAAACCTTATTTCTTGAAGTATCAAATACATCTAGAACTACCCAATTACAAGTTGAGTGCATTTTGTCAAATGATTAACCAATTACATAAAAGAATGACATATGTTCTTTAACAAGTGAAACCTCATATGTCCTAACATATATGATAATTTTATCATATTGATTCTATTACTTATATCACGAATATAATATTTAGGAATGAAGTGGATGCTACTGTTATGAAATATTATGTAAAAACATAGTAATCAAAAAAATATAGTTTTCGGTTATTCCATTGTTATGATCTGAACTCAGCTAGTAGAGGTTATAATACTGGCATTTCCATGGAGATTTTGATTGGCCATTATAAGTGGTGAGGACTCTACTATACCCACCCTCGCTAGGAATGGCCAACTTGTGGAGGATGCCAACCGACCCCCATGGTTGATGATATGATCACACCGAAAGAGGTGATACTTTTGATATGATCTTGGGATTTCCTAGCGTTGTGGGGAATGTTGAATGCCTGTTACATTTTGCTGGAAGCCTCCCAAAGTATGACAGACTTACAATTAGACTGACTAATATGTATTATAAATAAGCTATTAGGCAATTTGAAATTATAAGAAAAGTATGTTGAATGTGTTATAAGTCTGATGGAAAGTTATGATAAAGTGATTTATAGTCTATTTAAAGATAAGGTTACTGAATTAAGTTTAAGTTCCTTATTATGTCCTTTTATTATTATATGAAAGGAAAATGATGTATTTTCATCTGAAAATTCTTAAGTTAGTTTAAGAAGGGTATAAGTACTATTGAAGGCTATTTATCAAAACTAATATATCCATAAAATATTTGATTTACATGCATTATTATTAAATGCTCATGGAGCTTAAAACTTTACTGGGCTTTGCAACTCACCTTATTATATTTTAGTGAACAGGTTCTTTCTTGGAAACAATGAGAGTATTAGAGATGGCAAGGAATCTGTGATTCTCATTTGTTAGAATGTATAGTTTTTGTTGTATAGTAGTTTAGCTCTTTTATTGTATAAGAGGAATCAAGATGTACTTGATCCTTGTGAGTGCTGATGTAATTCAGAACCTTATTTTGTTTCGAACCCCAGTTTTATGTCTTGGGGTTAGGTTTGTAAATAATAATTTTGCTAAACATTTAGCTATGTAATATTTACATGAATACCTTAAGTTTCAGCCAAATTGTAATCTTGCAAAGTTTGAAATGAAATGAAGCTTCAAAGTTTTTACGAATTTCGTAAATTATGACTTTATGCAAGGAAATAATAAGGAATACAAGAAATGAATTTTGATAAGCACCTTCAGCTTAAGTTGGTTTGTGTTAGTGTTGAGATAAACTTGATATTAACATGCCGGTCATGCTCTAACTTTTGAAGTATAGGTTTGGGTCGTAACAGTTATACCCATGTAGGCATGTACTAAAATAATATAATAAGTACAATTCAAAATGCAATACAAGTTAAGTGGAGTAATTTATAACTCAATAGTTTTTAGCTTGTCCCTTAAAAAAAAAAAAAAAAGTTTTTAGCTTGTCCATTTGATCTAGATTTTCAATTTAAGCGCATTAAGCATTACGTATAATCATTAAGATAAAAAGTTATTAATAGATTATTAAAAATTATAGAACAATCATTGAATGCAAAAAATAAATAAATAATCAAATAAAAATTATATATTTTTGTCAAATTAAAGATATAAAAAAAATTAAAAAAAAAAAACCAATATCAATTTTTGCTTTTGAAGTGAATGATTTTTTTAACCATACACATGATCACCCATCCTCTTAAAATTGGAGCAAGGGGTACATGTAAAGCACTTGGTTGAAACACTCTCAACCGTAAAGCACTGATAAAGTCTCTGATAAAAAATCACTTCTGCCCTCATATTTGGGATTTAAAAAAAAAAAAAAAAAAAAAAAAACATACTCTCCATTTTTAATTCAGTTTCTCTAATTTTCCCAACAACTAAACTCTCTCTAAAAACTAAAAACTAATTGGTGTCTTAGTCTAATAATAAAAAGCTATTATAATAAAAGGACACCATAAATTATAACTCTCTCTTAGGAAAAATAAATAAATAAATAAAAACCTCATTTGCTGCATTGCCATTGCAAGCCGTTGTTGAACATCACGGCTGCCACCACCAACAATCAAAGTAGCTCCCTCTCTCTCTCTCTCTCTCTCTCTCTCTCTTCTCTCTCTCTCTCCAAAAACCCCCAAATTCATCTTTCCCCCACAATACAGAATCTCTCATTTCTTATCTCCTTCATTACAAGCAACAATCCCCACCAAATTCATCATCTCCATAAACAGACACATCAAACCTCATCTACCAAAAGCCCCAAAATATAAAACCCATAACATAAAGTGATAAAACAAAACTCAAACTTGTTTATGCACTCTACACACTAGCACCATCATTGGCAATAGTGTTTACCGGCGCATTGACGATCCTCCTTTGAAAAGCATTCACATAAAGTTCTTCCCTTGTACAATTTTTACCCCAAAAAACAACACTTTTTGATCTAATTTTGTATTTATTTATTTTTGTATTTTTAAGATAGAAAGCACGGGTGCGGCTCTAGGGCCGCTGCACTCGCACCCAACGTGCACCGACACAACATGTAGTGCACGATGCCGCTGACCACGCGTTCATACTGCGGCAGTTTTTTTTTTCTTCATTTTCCGATTCAGCACCAATTCAGGCTAATTCGTGTAGATTCCAATGGAAACAGGTGTTGAAACAGCCAATACGGCCTGATTCCGGACAAAACGGACATCGAAACGAGCCGCCATCACGTCCCCAGCCTGGCCTTGTGTGTGTGTGTGTGTGTGTGTGTGTGTGTGTGTGTGTGAGAGAGAGAGAGAGAGAGAGAGAGAGAGAGGGAAGAAGAGATAAGGATGATTCATGTGCACTTACTAGTGAAGGTTGCAGACTGTGACAAAGAGAGCAAGGGAGAAAGTTGCAGATTGTGGATAGATTTTTGAATATGTGTATTGGTATTAGAGATAAGGACTTGAAAAGTAAAAAAGATAGAAAAGATTGGAACTTGTGAAAATAGTAAAAATACAGGTTTTGATTATTAGATTTTATCAATTTTACCCATCAGTTTTTATAATTCTTTAATACTTTGATTTTATCACCTTATTACTTTTTTTTTTTGAAGGAAAATAATTTAATGTTATAAATATGTTATTTGGCTAAAATTAGGGTTGTGTTAACATAATAATAATAATAATAATAATAACATATATATATATATATATATGCTTTTAAATTTATTAATATATGTTTACCATTACTCTTAAATTGGTATATGTTTACCATTATATATATAAAAAATATGCTTAGCAATATATAGAAAATATAAATAAAAATATTTTTAATAATTTTTTAATCACCGCACCCCCCCCCCTCCCGGGCACTCACACCTTACTTTTTAAAAGATTGCCGAGTCCCGTACCCGCATCTGCATTTGCATCCGCACCTGCACTCAAATCCGAATTCACACCCGTGCTTCATAGGTTTTTAGGCAAAGTAATGAGGCAAGTTATGACAGACTAACAAAATTGGCCTTTTAATAGCGCTAATGATTGTGAACCCAACCAGGAACGGCTAGTTCTAATTCCATTTGTGTTTGAAAAACACGGGCCATGGATCGAACTTCCTCATTCTCTCTCACCTAAATTCTTCCTTTCTTTTTTATCTAGCTAAAATTTCCCATGGGCAAAGTGTAAACTTTTGTACCAAGGATGGCAAAATAAAAACATGCCTAACTTGGGTTTACTATAATTATCCTTAAATTTATATATTTAAATTTTTTTTAGAAAAAACATTTAGGAGCCATGCCCAAATTCGATTCTGCCACTGATTTTATGGTAAATTTCTATAATATCAGCAAACACTTTGCTATCTTGATATTCACATGCTAGCCTTTACAATTTTCTATGTTTCTCAATAGCTTTTCAAATTTTGTTATCTATTATTTTCTTTGAAGGGGCCTTTTCATTTCTTTACCAGTTTTCATTTAGTTGGATTTGCTTTTGTGCATGAAGAGACCAAAAAAACCTACTCTATTTTTTTAAGCGGCAGACAAACAAAATTAAGTTATACCTTTATGTAAAGCTTTATCGTGCATTATATAGGTTTGCAACTAGATTTTAGGGGTAATTATAGTAAATCTACTTGGCCTGAAATTACATTGCTTATCCGTGGTCTAAAAGTTGACACTTTATCTACCTAAAGTTTGCTATGTTTCTCATAATCCACATCTATTAAAAATAGAGGCAAAAATGCATTTTTGCTCCCTTTTTATATCTCTCTTATGCCAAAATAGAACAAAAAAAAAAAAACATATAAAATTAAGAAAAGCAAGATAAAAAAAAAAATTGTCATTTCATAGAAACAAAATGAATTAAACATTTAAACCACCTATTCTATCACATAAAGTAACTCACCCAATTTCAACATCGTTTGCAATTTGCCCAATAAAGCTCAAGCCACTGAGAGCCCACCCACTAATCCAGCAATCAAAATAGCCAAATACCATATATTTCCAAAATTTTTAGCAAAATAGCAATATTCACAAACTATGTATCAGAAAACCACTTTCTTGAAACTCAATTTTGTGATTTCAATCATATCAAGTTCTATGCATAAAAAAATCACCTGAAATTTGATATTTATAAAATTGAGTTATGTGCATTTCCTTTTAGAATTCAATATCTGTGAAATTGAGTTCTTCAAAAAACTTATTTCATAAAATGGAGTTCCAAAAGGGAGGTATTCTCCTATATAGTTTGTGCATGGTACTATTTTGCTGAAAATTTTGGCCATATGTGGTATTTGGCCATGATCCATCTCCATCTCCACAGCTTAACAGGCGCAGCTGATAATATTCATCGGAACTTTCCACGTATCTTCAGAAAACATGAACTCTCTCTCTCTCTCTCTCTAAAGTTTCTCTAGAAACCTGATCCCCAAATTCTGACTCTATTTTGCAACCGACAAAACTCCTCTCTTTACCATGGCCAAATTTCGTCCTTCGCCCAACTAATCGCCAAATCTCAGTGTAAAAATATTGTTGGACCCACTTTACTTGATTACAGGTACCTTCTTTAGCAAACAGGAAACTTTTGTGCAGAATAGGGATGTGTTACATATGGATAATAAATTTTTGCTTTATTTGGACCATACATATGAAGGTCAGTATCACTGATACTTCTTGGAGAAAGCTATATTAAAAAATTGATAGCATTACGAATGAAATTTCAAAACCTACTTTTTGATTTGATTCGTTTTAATTTTTTTTTAATTGAAAAAATGTGTTCTTTTTAACAAAAAATGAAGAGGTGGGTTACAAAACACCACCGGAGGTTAATAGGTTATCTATGGGCAAAGTGCCAACTTTTGAAATGTGGTATATCTCAACATATTGTCTCTCTTTTAATAAAAAGACTTTTTAACGTTATTACTTTTAACTCTCAAAAATACAAGATCCCAAACATTAGAGTCCTCTGCTATAAACTAAAGCTGTTTGATCTTGAACAATGTGTTGACATTTTACCTTCCCTTTACTAACGTGATAGTAATTTCATTGGCTGAACATGCTTCATGCTTTGTTGATGAAGAATCTGCTTCAGGTAGAGCCTTTTCCATATAGAAACCTGGCTGATTGGGCTTTGGCAATAAAATCTCACTGCTTAACATTAGAACCACAGATGACATATCTGGCCTATCTTCTGGTCGTTGCTGCACACATAACAATCCCACATGAACACATCGTAGCACTTGATCAGATAGAGTGCACATGTTGCCTAAAGATTGATCTGTCAGTTCCATTGCCTTATCTTCAATCCATACTCTCCAGGCCTTAAACGAGGTCAAAACCATATATGTAAGAGGTTAATTTGGACATCTTGTTTATTCCTAATTTGTGCTTCTATTAGCCCATGACTACTTCGCTTGATTAGAGGAAAATTAAAACAAGGGAATTATATATGATTGCTGGAAAATTATTGAATACTCGGGAGTACCATAAATGCATGTTTCCCCCTCTTATATGAATTGTAGGTCCCACTATAAATTTAATTATTGGAGTCCACAATTATGTGAAAGGAAAGAGTACCATTTATAGTACTCCAGGAGATTGCTAAAACATGTCATTGGCAGATTTCCTTATAGGAACTATACTATATAAAACTGCGACTCTGTTCAACACAATAAATTAGTAGAATAACTCTTCATGCTTACATGTCCAAGGAGATTGAGATTGAGGTGGTCGTCTACTTGACAAAATCTCTGGTTCCTTTTCCCACTCACTATCTCTAACACCAAAACTCCAAAGCTAAAGACGTCAGATTTGATTGAGAACTGTCCATGCCCTGCATACTCAGGAGACATATAACCATTGCAAAAAACCATTGCAAACTAAGAGAATCTTACAAAAGAAAAGAAGTGTAAATTATGTAAAAAGTTAGTCCACCTACTATGTTCCAACAATTCTATTGGTGTTGGCCTCAATTTGATCTCCACCAAATGTTCTAGCCAAGCCAAAGTCCGAAATTTTTGGATTCATACTTTCATCTAGCAGGATATTGCTCGCTTTGAGATCTCTATGGATAATTCTAAGTCTTGAGTCTTGATGAAGATAGAGAAGCCCCCTAGCAATACCACAAATAATCTGGATGCGGATACGCCAATCTAGTAATGTGTTTCTTGTATGATCTGACCAATTTATGTTCATGTTAGCATAATCCTACCTGAATTCTTAACAAGCAATTTCATTGATGGAAGATGAAAACATTAAACATGAATGTCATTGAGCAAGAAAGGTCAAATCTCAAACCAAAAATAAAGGCGTCCAAGCTTTTGTTAGGCATATATTCATAGATTAACATTTTCTCATTTCCTTCAATGCAACAACCGAGAAGCTTGACAAGATTGCGGTGTTGTAGTTTAGCAATTAAATTAACTTCATTTTTGAACTCATCCAATCCTTGTCCAGAATTCTTAGAAAGCCTCTTTACAGCTACCACATGCCCCTCTTGCATTGTACCCTAAAAATCAAAAGATTAGGAAATTTTGCCAAAGAATATAGCTCATCTAGTTAAGCATGTTTTTGTTTACCTTATATACAGATCCAAAGCCACCTTCTCCCAATTTGTTGTTGCTCGAAAAGTTACAGGTGGCGTTAGCGATGGCCATCAAATCAAAGATGGGTAACTCCATATCTTCTTTCCTGCCTTCATTGTCATAATCATTCCTCATGATTCCTGAAATAATAGGAGATGGATTGACATGAATAACTTGAATTGTATTATTGAATTGACTAACCACCAAATCTGATGCATTTCTTCAAATTAAAATTTCTTTATTGTAAAATCTATTATCATGCATCAGAAATTATCAGTCCATGTCTTATAGCTTTACCTTTGAAACAAAGTTTCTTCTTCCGCACATATGAGATCACTCCAAGTATTATAATTCCCATGACTAGTATTGCAGAGGCTACTATGATGCCTGCTTGTTTTATCTTGCTGGAATGTCTGTTTTTCTTAATATCATCTGAAAATGAGAAGTAGAGTAAATGAACATATATGTGGCTTTTGTTACTAGCTTCGTACAATACATGCTATCTAATGGGAAGTTAGAGCTGTTTGGTGTTTAAGGCCAGCTATAGTAACTCAATTTTAAAAAAGGGCCTTATGTTTTAAATGGGGAATACATTTCTCTGTATTCAGCAAGAAATTTTAGTGAATTGTAAGGTTTAGATTCTTATGGTTCTTCTGTGGAAGTATGTCTGCAGGCCAGTTGCTGCCAGTTTGAGCTTGTATTGTGTATCTTTCTATGAATCAATTCACTGATTCATCCAAAAAAGAAAAGTACCAATAGAAAACGAAGCAATATGGTTGGCCAATTTGTCCTTTATTTATAATAAATGAGAAAAATCAAAAGAGAACATACAAGAGAAGTAAAAAGTACCTATCTCTGAACTGGCCAGCCTTATATATAGGTCTTGTCCACCACGGGAGTATACTCTCATATCGTTCAGGTTATTGAACCAAAGCAAGCAGCCACTTCCTTCTCCCCTGATATCTAAATTTGAATATGCTGTGCAAGAACAGTTTTTCAAACACAATCCCTCACATTCTACAAGGCTCATGGTCATATTAAACCAGGAAGAAGATGTGTCAGGCAATTTCAACCCCGTGTATTTCTGGAAGACGTCTCCATCATTGCATTCCAATTGAGTCCTCCGAACACAACCATCAGACCAATCTACTGAATTCCAATGTTTTTGGGATTTGGACACAAACCCTTCTAAGCATGTACATACTGGAGAGTTATTGGCATTGCAGGTAGCATATGCACCACAGAAGGCATAATTTTCACACTGATCCACCTGGGATGTGGAGTAAAGCTCCCAACCGTGTGTCCGATCATTCCATGTAAAGCGTCCCGCAATGCCTGATGGGCTTAATACAAGCCTTGAAATGACTGAACTGTTCACAAGTGTGAACTCGTAATATACCTCATTCTCATTCAACACAAATTCATAATTAAATATTGGATTTGGCATTAACCCAGGATGTCCTGTAAAACGTAGGCCATTCCATGACCCTGCTCTAGTAGTTATTTTATCTCCCTTCATAGCAACTAGCTGTGGAAACCCATGAGGATTTATTCTTAATAAACCTTGAGCAGGATTTTCTGTGCTCTCCCAAGATGTTAAAGAACATTCTAGACCTGTCACAAAGTTCTTTCCCAACTTCATTCCTGGCAGCAACGTGTCGCAAGGATAATCAAAACTCTGCCACAAAAAGTTCTCCAGGTCAGTGTCATTTCCATCTTTCACAACAAGATTTCCTGAATCCAAGAGCTGTACGACTGGGCTCTTTGCAGCACTTGACGTATTGGATGACCAAACGATAGTATCTGTGTTGCTGAGAACACCAATATCTCCTTCATTTGTAACCTTCAAAACTCCGGAGTGATTAGGAATTGGAGTCTCCCTGTTGGCTACCCATACAACTGCGTCAGTAGATACCCTATACCATATTCCCAAGTATCGGCCTTTTGAATTGCCAGGACTGAAGAATCCCAGTTCAAAGGTTCCACCAGCTGAAACTAAAGTCTCACCGTCTCTGACGGAATGGCTTGGAGTGATAGTGTCTATTGCAGCAGAAAATCTTAAGAAGCAGGATAAGAAACAGTACACAACAAGAAGTTTAAAGACAATCATTGATTGTAGTGTACTTCTTTGTTTAGAGAAAGTAATATATAGTATATATTATACAATCCCCTTGCTGCGATGAATGGAATACGCATATCATTGATCGAGGGTGAAATATAAATTTTTTGCTTAACGGGTATCAAAGTACAAGCTTTTGATGGACTATAAATAGGCAAAGACAATCAGTAATTTTCGTAACGAGTAACAGACGATTCAAGAAGCTAGGTTTTTTATATTACAGCAAACTGTTATTTGTTGTAATTCTGTGCCTTTGTACCTTCTCATACGTTTACACAATGTGCAGACGCATAGAGAGTTGGCAATTCTAAATCATCCTTCATATGAATTGGTGATGACTTTAGAGGATATCATGTTATTGTAAAAAATTTGAATATGGACCTTTATTGTTTGTTTACATTGTACCGGATAAAGTAAAAGAAGAATTTTCCTTTGAATATGGACCTTTATATATTTACATTGTTCCAGAAAATGTAAAAGAAGAATTTACCGTTTGAGTATAGACCGGAGGTTCCACATTAATTAGTATGAATGGAAAACATATTAATTTTGAGGATCCTTTTTCAAATATATGCAGTAGGAGTCCAACTTGTTATAATCAGGTTTCCTCTATGACCCGTCACGTGGGATTGAAAATTATTCTGATTTCCCAGCCCAAGCTGTCAGGTCATTCAAGGAACCTGGTTGCCGGTTGGTGGATTCTGACATGTTTGTCTTTCTAGAGAATGAGAAATTTCTTCAATTTGACAAGTAGACTTTGTTCAGGGTTTGACAGATCTCGAAATGCCATAATTTTAGAATCGAAGAGGACGAAAAATAACTGACCTGATACAGTTTATTTATTTATTTTTACTCGGGTAAAAATCTGACCCGTTTAACTCCAAATCGGGTCAACTTTTGACCTGTCTCAATCCGTTTTTAAAGTAATTTTTTCTATGTATCAAATTTGAAACAATACATACATTCTTTTCCTAATGAATAAACAATACCTATAAGGTATGATAAAATAAGAAATCTTGACTTCAATTATTGTTTACATAAAAAATCAATTAATTTTTTGGTCTGATAATAATCATTAAAAATAAATGCCATAGATTGAACCTTTATATAAAAAATAAATAAATAAAGTACGAATGTTCATTTCAATTGACAAACACATTTATGATTGATGATTCACAGCATTTATGATGGTGATATACCATACCTAAAACAATTTATGATTCACAACATTTATAATTTTTTTTTTCTTTTATGATGATGGTAAATTGAGGATTGTGTAAACTTAAAAATTTATGCATTATTTAATTTTTATTTTTGAGTAATTTGTTATTAGTTCTCTTATATGTATTGGAAAGAAGACAAAAATAATATATATATATATATATGTGTGTGTGTGTGTGTGTGTGGGGATAATTATTATTATTATTATTATTATTTTGTATGGGAAAAAACAAATCCGAGTTGACCCATAACCCAATCAACTTGGCTCTTAACCCAATTGATTTGACTCTCTTGTAACCCATTTAATTATTATTATTATTATTTTATTACTAGAACTAGATTAACCCAACCGAACCAATTTGCCAAGTTATCTCATGTTTCTGAGATAATGTTTTCTAGAAAATAAGTTATTTTCCAAAAATTATTTTCTATAAAATTATTTCATTTTTCTATGTTCAGTAGAAACATTAAATGAGTTGAAAAATAATCTTCTGACTTCTCTTATTTAACTTGCTAAGAGATAGAGTCGTTTTCCAAAAAAATTTAATGGAAAACAATCTCTAAAAATAAGCCATACTTTTTCTGTTTACCAAAGATAATTTTCTTTTGACTGAATTATATATATATATATTACTAAACACTGAAAACACATGAAAAATTATCTTTATACAAAGTTTTCCATTGAAACGAACAAAGCAATATAATTTTGTTATAAATTTTGAGGAATCGAACTGAATGCAATATGTAGGAGAGGCCCAATCCAATGTTTGCTATTATAGAGAAAATAATAAAGTGTAGAGTGAACTCATTAAAATGGAAGAGGAACAGAAGCATATCACTTGTATTATAAGTGTTAGATTTAGACACTTGAACAAATAGTATTTAACCAGTTTTAAGGCCAAGTTGTTAATAAGATTAATTATGCAAGCCTTAGGTTAAACAAATAATCAACCATATCATGCACAACAAAAAAGTAAATAATACAAGATATGATGACTTATGTAAACCAATAAAAAAAACTAGTTTCACAGTAAAAAATTGGGAAAAATAAAACAATTTCACCATAAGCTGGAGATTTACAATCTAGAATAACCCTATTTGCAGTAAATCTAACTTTAGTTACTTAACTGAGCTCTAAATCCCACAAATTTCCTTTACAATGAACTGCTGCAACATGAACCTCCAATTCAAGCACTTAAAAATCCCATTGAAGTTTTAAATCAACTTAAATCTCCAATCTATGACTTCAATACTACCCTTGAAGATTTAGATCTCTAGCAGCTTTGATGACTAGAATGAAGCAGCATCTTCTACGACACCGAATCTTGAGCTTTTTCAAAGAATATTACCGGTAGAAGATTTGAGAGAGTTTTGGGAAGAAAAACCCTATATTTAGAATTGGAGGTACAAGAGGCACTTCTCTCTCTATCAATAGTCTCTTATATATTGTAGAATAAGTGGCACAAAACCCTAGTAGATAGGATGATGAGCTGGGCTTTAAAATCTACAAATCGATCAGTTGAAATTTCTAGATTTGCACACTGAATTGTAGAACTTTGCAACAATCTTGTCTTCAAAAATAATGTTCTAAAGATACTTAAAACTTATCTTTTGCTAATGAATTGCCAACATAAATAAAACTTAACAATAAGGATAATTATTGATTTACATTTAGCAGCACTACTCTTATTATTGATCGAGGACAGATTGGATGCCATATTGATTGGTTTTCAATGGGTGCTTTTTTATTTATTTGAATGAATCAATGAATTGATCCCAAGAATTAGCAGAATATAAACCAGAACTAGCAGTAGCAGCTACTGGGCTGAAGACACAGTACATATTTAGGGTATTTCAGAGCAACAGGCTAGACCCAAAAAAAAAGGCCCAAGGCTTGTAAGCTTAAAGTACTAGCAATTCATGCCCACAGATCGTGAAAATACAGCCCATGCAAATAAGCTCATGAATTTGGTCTTTCTAAGTATCTGTAGGGCTAAACCAGCATGAAAAGGCCAAACTTGGACCCATGAAGTCGGTGTCAGCAGGTAATTTCGGCCAGATCCAAGTTACTGTGGACCAAGTCTACGTGAAAAAGTAAGAAGCCCAACAAAGGAGTAATTAGGAGCGGTAAATTGGAGGAAAAAGGGTCATTTTGCATTAGTTTTGGGTTCATGAAATGTCTCTCTGCTGCGCTTTGGAACACTAAAGAAACCATAGAGCCCATGAGCAATGCAATTTGCACACCCGAGACTCATGGAAGAACTAAAATATTTGTTGAATGGATTTGAAATGCCTTACCCATCTCAAAAACATAAAACAAAAAGACAAACAAACTTTACAAGATAGAAATCTTTGCTCATAATAAAGGATTCAATTAGCATTTAATGTTGATTGTCCTAATCCTCACATTCAGCAAATCGAGAAAGTCAAATCCCTATTGAAGAAATATATTTTCGCGGCCTAACTAAGTCTAATCGTGTGAGACTTAAGAGGAATCAGTAGCAGGTTGATGCTTTTCAGTTTTCACTACTCAAAGCATGTCAATAGTAGTATCTAGCAAGCACATCAAGTTTTCCACTCATTCAACGGATTTTTTAGTGAACCTCAAAAATCTTTAAATGGAGGACTTGAACACTATGAAGATCAGACCTTAGAAGATCTGGAGCAATACAGGAAATTATATTTGTATGCCTTCACACTCTTCATAGACTTTCAAAAACATTCAATAGATGGTTCAAAGCACTTCCATGGGTTTGTGAGGGCACTAAACAAGAGTGATTATTTTCTCCTTCATCTCACTAATCCCTATTATCCTTTATTCTAAAACTAACACGGTAACACCACAATTTGTCTAAATTTTGTGAGCAGGCCATAGTGTTTTTCCTTCTTTTATACGCTTGTCAAGTGCTACGTTGTACTAGGATGTGCTGCTAGCCTTCACCACTATCCGAGTAGACGAGAGTGGCGGATTCAGCTCCCCAAACTAAATCCAAGTCGAGAAGGGAGACCAACCTAGTGTGGACATGAGGTGACTCAAAAAACCCTCAACATACTTCCATAAAATAACCATAGCATTCTTAAGTAGGTAGCTGCCAAGGATAAACTAAAGTGCCCTTTTACCCTGATTCATAAACAAATATCAGACCTAATCTCTTACAATTCACTAACTATTATTCTTGCTAGCTACAGCTTACAGAGAATGGGATTCTCTATTTACAGCTACCATTAGACTCTTTTTTAATTGAGTAACATAGCTCCCTTTTTTGGCTACAAAAAGTAAGTAATGGGAGACTAACAAGAAAATTTCTTATTTTTGCTTTGCAAGAAGAACAGGCACAAAGAACAGAACTAACTCTTACCATGTTTATTACATTTGCATTTTCATTACACACTCTGCCACCACATGGATGGCTTCTATCATTCCTGCCCTCTGCTCTGCCCCCATCTCCCTCCTAGCCACCACCCAAAAATAGGGTAAAAGACCACATAATTAAGCTGGATTTTTCTAAGTCAAAGCTAGAACTTAATTGAAACAAGGACTTCAAATGCAACTTGACTTTACAAGTGATGGAATTTAACAGCCGCAATCAACAGTTCAATTTAATTTTTTTTTCTTCCATTGTAACAACTCGAAACAAGTTATATATATATATGTATATATCAATGCCCCATGCATCTTAGTTGGCTTTTTTAATCGACTACAACTTCCCGTTTAATAGCTTGGGTTATACTGTCCTCTGGTTCTTTTCAAACATTCTAGCATATGTCAATTCAGACATTGCTCTCCATGCTTTTGGGGTGAAGACTGAAGAACCGACATTTGTAAAACTTAAAGAACATCTTTGGGATATTTGGTTGGGGAAATCTGACACAACTGCAAGCTATAGAGAATTGAAATAACAATGAAAAGTGCCTGAAATTTGGTGGTTGCATGGAAACTAGAATGTTGTGGTGATATTTCGCCCTACTCCATTATCTACCTTATTTCACGTCATGCCACCATACTCCTTTTATTTTAGATTTACACTTCATATTTACGCTCAAGATAAATTCTACTTTCATGAAATATACCTGGCAAGCTGCGGGTACTTATTGCTGGGGATAGTGGGGTCGGGAAGAACAATAATGAGGCTCCAAGGCGCATAGTTGCTGTCTTTAACACTAGAATCCAAAGAGTTTGCTAAGGGTTGCAAGCAATTAATTAGTCTCTAAGATACAACTAAGCTTGAGTATTTGTAGATAATAATTAAACTCAAGAACTTCTATTAGAGAATATGTTCTGGCTGTAAAATAATAGAAGTGCAAGAAAAAAATGAACTTGCCCTCTATTTATAGATGAAGTGAGGATTTAAATGAATAGGCACCATGACAGGACACCAGTTAGGTGTTATACCCTTTCAGAAAATAGTTTGAACCATTTCTGACCGTTAGACACATGAAACCATGTCAAAAAGATCAGTAAAACTTTAAAAACACTGTAGAATTAATTTGCGGGGATAAGGGTTTTCCTGACACTCACCTAACATCTTAATCGACCCAACTTGTCGGAATTGCAGACAGAGATCGAACCTCACCTAATCCTCATCTGACATCTCATTCCACTGAGATAATGAAGACTTTCACAATAGGATTCTTGTTGAATCTAACTTCTAATATTACAACCTACTTATATCTAACAAATATACAACACTTACGAAACTGGTAACAGATGAAGTTAGGTTTCCACTCAATTGTAATTTGATAAATCAGGATCAAAAGTCACATAAAATTTTCATTCATTGACTTGAGATATCATGTCTGTCTTCATTGATTATGTTATTTAGACAGCTCATATCTATTAATTTTGTTTCACATGGGCTGGGGTTACTAGTTATTAAATATTATTGTCATATGTGTAATTAACTTATTGTAACCTATGTTTCTCAAAAAAAAAAAAAAAACTTTTTGTAACCTATGGTTATTTGAGCTATTATTTTGTTATATTACTTGTTCTATTTTCCACATGATATGTGTAATGTGTTTTGTTCAAGTATTTCAGGAATTACAAGTTTTCTACAATTGCGTGCTGTATTTTTTTTTATTCTTATAAGTTAGTCAATCCTAGTTTAGTATATGTTTTCTTAGGATTGTCTATTTTAGATGAGATGAGTCTGTATTAAGTGTTTTGTCACCTAATGGCCAGAGGAGGAGGTAGTTTTTTCAGTGTTGTCTCATTCCGTGACATTTGCTTGTAATCAAGCAAAATTCTTGAAGTATTTCGTTCGATGTAAAATGGGTTAAAGTCTTTGAAAGAAAGCTTGAAGAATTTTTGCTGGAAGATTTTGCTCAAGAAGAGTTCAAGGATGCTCAAGCGGAGATAGAAAGGCGCGCTCAAGTAGCTCACTAATCCCGCTCAAGCGAGAATGTGAGAAACAGTTGCCTACTCTATTTCAAACTCAGTTTCAGCTAGTGTTTTAACCCTCATTCAAGCACCTATTTAAACACAATCTCCATTGTTGTTGTTCAGAGAGAAAATACAATCTCCATCCTTGTGCTTTCATGAGACATCCATGCTAGTTTGTTGATCATATTTGTGATAGAAGATCCTGAAACCACAAAGCCTACATAGTCACGTTGCTGTGAAGAATCTTCGAGGTGGTCCAAAGTCATGAACAGGAAGTTTGTGTCAACAAAATCTAGACTAGAAAAGTCCAACAAGGTTGGAGTTGCAGGTGGACATGTGAGTAGATATCTAGTGGAGGTGGAGGTAGCCATAGAGATTATTTAGGAGTTGATATTAATTTATTGTAAGCACTTTGATTTTACTTAGTGGTTTTTTCTCCTACACTCTTAGGATTAAATGATTTGAGATATGAGAAAATCACTTTAACTCACACATAATCATAACTGCTTGATGGGAACTATCAACTTCGAGGTATATCGTATAACTCCCACATCTCCTAGAAGACACGCTTGCAATCATATATAAAGCATTTTGATTCTTTTTGCTTTTATTTTTCTTTGCATGTTTTTCTTTTAAGCAAACCATGCATGGGCATATAAGAGAAAGAAAAAAAATACTCAATTATGTTAAGATTTTGATATTACACTTTTGCTATGCTGAAGCATACAGATGTCATTTCATGATTGGCGGACAACAGTAGTGATATGGTTATTTATGTCTTTCTCTTAAGATTTTCTAGTCATTCTCATCAAAAAGAGTGACACGAGTGTTAAGTATAAGAAATTACTTAATCTTACTCATCACAAATACAAGCCACAAAACTCATTTGCTTAGTTGTGCATAAAGATGTTCATCTAAGCTAAAAAAAATACAAAGTTTAGACAACTTTGTTTCAATGGTCATCCAAGATACACAAATACCAATGTACATAAACACACATTGTCATCCAAGGTATTTTTCTGATTTTTCAATTTTTTTATTTATTTTTATGAAAAGCAAAATAAAAAAAAAAAACTAAAAAAAGACAAACAAAAACATGTTAAACAAAGCAAAGCATAAACTAGACTGGCTCAAAACAAGAAAGCAAAACACACAAGTAATGCAAACTTAAAAATAAGAAAGGAGAGAGAGAGAGAGAGAGAGAGAGAGAGAGAGAGAGAGAGAGAGAGAGAGAGTGACTAAATCACTTGGAGCATTTTTTCTTCCACACCTTAAAAGAACCTTTCCGTTTTGTAAACCATTGATCTGATGGTAAGAGGGAAGAATTAAAACCATTCAAGTTCAAAAAGAACATGAGGGTTTTGAGTAGATCTCCAAAAGGAACAAAGAAGGATGGAAACTAATTCTGGTTTCTCGATGAGATCATGTTGTTGCTTTGTTGAGTGGTTAACCACTTATAACAATTACGTCAAGTATGTTGCTTCTTCTATTTAAGCTTTTGATTGTTTCCCTTCTTAGCCTTAGGGTTTTTAATCTCTTTCTTATCAAGCTTAGAAAGTGCTCCTTAGATATATTTACCCTTATCTATGTTTTCACTAGCTAAAACAGTTTTCACATTATTGTTCTTAGATTCAACATTATTAGCAGGTGAAACAAAAACAGTAGTACTAGTAGAAGAAATATTGGGAGAAGAGAAATCGTACCCTAAACCGATTCGATCAAAAGTAGATTTTTGAATGCTGAGCATCTCGTCAAGCTTTACACTTGAAGTCCTTTCCAATTAAGCTCTGACTTGGAACAACTCTGCCTCAAGCTTCTTGGTCTTCTCAACCAAGAAATTGTTCTCAAATCGCAATGCTCCAATTGTCTAATTGGCTTCATCAAACTTCGTGGAAAGCTCTTCTTGATCAAGTTCCACATCACTCAGCTTCTTGGTGGCCAACCTATACAGTTTCTCATGCTTCTTAAAGACCTTATACAATTTTTCATAGGTTGTATGGATATCATCTTGATCATCCATTTTCTCAAATTTAGAATCCACCAAGTCTTTTTCATCATCCACTTCTTTATCAATCCCCTCAGTAGGATTTACAGTAGCAGTGAAGGCATTCAGGATTCCATCATCCTTATTATCAGAATCATCCTTAGGCTCAGTGTCGCTTAAAGTAGCAGCAAGTGCCTTGCTTTTCTTAATGGTCTTGAGATACGGAAGGCACTCTTGTTTCATGTGATCGAAACCTTGACACCCAAAGCATTTTGGACCTGAGAGAACAATGTACTAACCGCCATCCCTAGCATTCTTCTTTCCTTTGTCTTGGTTCTTGAACTGAGATGAATTAAACTGCTTGCGGTCTTTGTCAAATCCTTAAGCATTGGCATTCTTCATAAACTTTTTGAATTACCTAGTGATATAGGATTTCATCTTTGAATCTTCATCATCTGTGGACTCATTAGTGTCACTACTCTTAGCCTTCAATGCCATGCTCTTACCCATAGTAGATTTTCCAATCTTTGTCAAACTGAACTTATAGGTCTGCAAATTTCCAACCAGCTCTATCAAAGGAATTTTGTCGCTATCCTTTGATTCCTTAATTGCAGTGATTTTGGTATGAAATCTCTCGGGTAGAGATCTGAGCACCTTTCTAACAATCTTGGGTTCGGGAATGGTTTCCCCAAGATTAAAGGTTAAGTTCACTATATCGTTGAGCTTGGCATAGAACTGATCGAATGACTCATCCTCCTTCATCTTAATCTCTTCAAAGGTCGTCGTAAGCCTCTGAAGCTTTGAATCCTTGACAACCTTAGTTCCTTTATAGGTTGTTTGGAGGATGGTCCGTGCTTCCTTTACAGTTTCAGTAGAGAATATTTTCTTGAACTCCTCATTCGTGACTGCACTAAATAAGGCATTAAATGCTCTGCTGTTGAAGTTAGCCGCTTTGATCTTAGCATCATCCCAATTAGTCAGCACTTCCTTCGGCTTGGTCCAGCCTATCTCCACAACTTGCCACACATTTTCATCTACTGACTACAAGAAAGCTCTCATGCGTACTTTCTAGTATGCATATTTAGTGTCATCAAATAAAGGAGGTATAATAAGAGACTGTCCTCTATCCATGAAAAACAGGAATTAATGGATCACACAGTAAAGATTAAAACCTAATTAAAGTATGCTTGCTCTGATACCACTTAATAAGCCAAGAATGTATTAACCCTTTTGTGATAAATTAACCAATTAATTAGCCAAGTGAATTAATTAAGTTAAGTAACATGCAATACGCATGGTAGCACAAACAAATCACCAACTAAATTAATATGCAGTGAAAAATAAAGTTGACACGGTGATTCATTTTCGAATGGAAAAAACCTACACAGTAAAAACTCCACCGGGTGATTTTAAGGCCACCACTCCCAAGAATCCACTATTATCACAACAAGTGGTTAAAAGTAAAGGAATCCTAGTATCTTATACCAACTTAGAGTTGAACCCTTACCCCAATACCTAATTGGACTTGTTCTGTAGTGACAATCTCTTATTTCAATGCGCAACTCTTGGTACGTGACTAACCAATCGATGCGCGGATCCCAGTATACAACTTACATACCAACTTGAGAAAGATGTTGGTGATAAATTTTTTCAGTTCATCAACACAATGAAGATCACAAAACTCCTTGGTTACAAAATCATATGCCGTACAAACGCAGCAGCTTCTTCAAGAGAAAGATGCACTAGGGCATTTGTCTCTGGTTCACAATATGCTTGTGAAAATTTTTTACATTGATGTACATCAGCTGTGACGGCCCTTAAAACAAGCCTTATATATGTTTAGGGTTATGAGAAAAGAAAGCCCCAACATCTATACACAGATTTGAGTGAAATCAGATTTGAAAAACTGATTTTCTTAAATCTTGATAAATAGGGTATCTATCGAGCAGTTGTCGAGTATTAACAAAGGCTACATTTTAAACCTCGATAGATGCTATCTGTCGAGTTTTAAAATCCACCACTTCTTCACTTGATTCTTGGACAGATTTGCATGGTTTTAACACTTGGACTTGAAACCTTGTTCCTTGAAACATTAAACACATCTTAGATCCACCCAATTACAAGTAAAGTGAGTTTTGTCAAAGGATTAGCCAATTCTATATTGACATATGTTCCTAACATGATTCACATATGTCCTAACAAGTATCACAAATCTATTGTATAATTCACAATTCATATAAGAGAAAGGAATACTTATTTATGGTACTCTTAAAGTATTCTATAATTTTTCTTAAAATGCTAGTTGTATGATGTGGGATTTGCTTTGTTGGTTTGTTAATTATACAGTACAGTGTTGAGGATGATAGAGTTTGATGATTTTGTGAAATTTTAGAGATAGATTGTATAGAAAATTGGTATTTGGATTAGAATGGGTAGAAGTGTATCCCCTCATAAAATCTAAATGTATTCCAAATCTTTATCAATATAGACCAATAAAAAAAAAATAAAAAAAATAAAAACCCAAATATAGTGAACAAAAATTCATATTTTTAAAGGAGAAGACTTTTGAAATTGTGGGTAAGACTATTGCTCAATTTTATTTTGGGTACTCTCTCTCTCTCTCTCAAAATAAAAGTAATTGGAAAAATTACAAAGTTGATCCCTATACTTTACATTATATTTCAATTTGATCCTTATCCTTTCAATTGTGTCAATTTAGTCCCTAACTTTTCAGTGTTGTCTCAATTCGGTCCTTACTGTTATCCATTGGATGGAAAAGTCTGACATGTCAAATTGTGCAAATAAAAAATTATTTTTTTGACATGTCAACTAACACCTGTACAGCCAGTCATATTAAAAAACAAAAAACCAAATTTCAATTCACGTTAAGCTAGGAAAAAAACTAAAATCCCTAATTCTCTCTCTTCAGTACCTCACCAACTCACCCTCACCTTCCCTCTCACTCTCACTCTCATGGCGTTAACCCCTAATCCTTAACTCTCTCTTCCGATGGCAGAAGGTATCCACAGGGAAATTATGGGTATTAGAGATGAATTGGAGAGTATCAAGATTGCCATCACATCTATAATAACTCTCAAATACTCCTCTCTCTATCTCACATAGGGTTCCATTGCTCTATTATTTGTTGTGGTGTTCTTGTGGAATGGAAATTTTGGGTATTATAGATGAACAGGAGAGGCAAACTAATAAACTATCATATTGAAGACGTTATAGACGAATACATTATTCATGTTGCACAGCATTGTCATGAGAACGGATTTGCTGCTTTCCTCCACAAGATAGGTAGCCTATTGAAAAAAGGAAAATATTAAAATAGTCGCATCATGAAATAGACACCAAGATTCAAGATATTAAAATATGAACAAAGTTTAGCTACAAAATTGGTTGTAGCCTTAGGCTACAAACTCGCTTAATAAAATAAATATTACTGCATATTTTGAAAATCTAACCGTTGAATTACATGTTCTTTACACTCTTAATGCACATATCAATTTTTGTATCAATCGGATATCATTTACTATATAATCTATAATCTTATATTTTATGCATAATTTTAAATTACAAAAACTTGCAATTTAAAAATTTATTGATGACACAGCTATTGATCTTTAATTTTCTTGAAATTTTGCAAACATGGAGGATGTAAGAAGAAGATGCAAACCAATGGTGGATTTATCAAAATTCACCTCCAATAAAAAGATATTGAGTGAGTTTGTAGTCTAAGGTTACAATCGATTTTGTAGCTAAACTTTGTCCTTAAAATATTAGTCCATGAATCAAAGCGAAAGAAATGACTTTAATTCCCCAAAACAAGGATCACGAAGAGGTGAGGATGGTCAAAACTAATGAGAGAGAGTATTGAAATTTGGTTTTATTTTTTAATATAACGTGGTTGTACAATTGGCAGTTGATGTAGCAGGTAAAACAATTTTATATTATTCCATTTGACACCTCAAACTTTTCCATCCAAGGGATAACGACAGAGACCAAATTGAGATGACACAGAAAAGTTAGGGACCCAATTGATACAATTAAAATGTTAGGGATCAAATTGAAATATAATGTAAAGTACAGGAACCAACTTTGTAATTTACCCTATTTTTTTGAAAAAAGTATTATTGGTTTTTAAAGATTTATTAATAGAAGAAAAAAAATTTGTGTTGTTTTTGTGTACTTAATGGCAACCCACTTAATGAAAGACAGAAGTAAGGTTGTTCATAAATTTGCTGGAACACTTGATGGATCCAACCAAATTTGAATGAGAAAACAACTAATCTGGTGACTATAGTGGTCAGCGGTAGGTTTCCTCCTTCAAAATCCCATGATGACAGGTTGAGTAGAGGGTTTCCTTCTTCAAAATCCAACAAATTTGATCCAAAAAAAAAAAACCCATATACGTTGGAATCTCTGCCTAGATTGGTGGATATCTCATAATAACTAGTGAGAATTAGTGGAGATTTCATAAATCTTTGACAAAATATGGCAAAGATCTCGTGATCTTGGATGAGATCTACTAGAAAGCTCATCATCACCATTTATCGACTTTTTACAAAAATCGACCACCACCTTTGGACAACTGACCTAGACCAAACTATACCCATTAGGTCCAAGTTGAATCCAAAATCAACTCAACCTAATTTGTGGACACCCATAGATAGAAGGATTGAATTAGGAAAAAAAATAAAGTTGTTAATAGCTAGTTTTTTTAAAGGTTCTACAAGCCACACCAAATAAGGCTCAATTCCCTTTGGGCCCACTATCTCTATTTGTAATATTTTATTTTTCATACATGATCCAAGCCCATGAAAAATTAATGGGAAATTTGAAGTAGTGTGGAATGAGAAGTAAAGAGTGGGCCTATTTGGGCTTCCCCTTGGACTTTGCTAAGTGAGCTTGGGACACTAGAAAAATCTATAAGCGTATGAGAACATGTGCAAATTTGATTGTTTACCCCAAATTTTGGCCTAATTGTCTCCACCATGAAAATAAAATCTAACCTTATCTAATTTTGATTGACTCAATTCCTTTAGTTTAGCTAGAACTTTAGGGGTTGTTTCCTCCTAAGAAGGCACAATAAAGCTAGCTTTATCAATGTATTACCCAAAATTGTTAGAAAACCAAATTGTTATAATATCCAAACAAGAAGGATAGACACTAGACATGCCTTTAACCTATTATAAAGCTAGGTCCCGGTCCATACATTAATCAACCTTCATTACCTTACAACACTACTCTTATTTTTAAGCTAAACTTCTTTTTATAAGAATAAAATAGATCTCAAAGGTGTTTTATGTATGAGTTGTTGTCAAATAGTTTCTCTGACTCCATCAATTCTTTATTTTTCCTCATTTTACTATATTGTGATCATTATAACAATAATGATTATTTTATATTGATATTCTCTTTTTGTGAGTTCATGTCTTTAAGTATTTATTCACTATGCACCTAAGGTACTGTGTCTAAATTTTACATTTTTAAAAAAATATATATATAGAAATCAAACAATTCTTTCTCTATTCCTTTAAGTAATTAAAATTTAGATTTATAGGAAAAATTCATGGTTGAAACTATTAAAAAGCAAGGAAAAAAAAAAAAAGATAGTGTCATACACGCATATTAAGTAGTTTTTATTGTTTTGCAATGTTTTGAATTTCGTTCCATTCCGACTGGAACGGCAAGAAAATCTTGCATCGGTAAGCAAATAGGACAAAATTTGGGGCTATTTTGGTGCGTTTTGGAAAATACCAACCGAAATGGAAGATTTGGCTAAAATGGGTTCTAAGGTTTTCATCTCCTTAAATCGAAAGCTTAGAGTAGAAGGAAAAGACAAGTAACTTACTTGTTTACCTTTTGATGTTTGTAGAAGGAAAAACAGTGGATCAGATTTGCTAGTGGGGAAAAAGGGGAAAAAAGAAAAAGAAAAAAGAAAGATGGAATGAAGGAGCCATAGAGGCCACTAGTCTGTGAGAGAGAAAAAAAATACAAAGAAGAAGATAAAATTAATACTTTTTTTTATAAGATAGAAATTCTACTCTAGTCTAATCTAAGTGTATATATATGTAAAGCTCCCTCTTGGAAATTTGAACCCCGACCCTTCCTCCCCACACCCCACAAGCACTTATACTTGTGGAGCGACCATTGTGCTAAGGGTACGCGGTGATAGATGAAGTTAATACTTGATAGGACTCAGGCATGATAATTTATTTTTCAGAAGATGACCCACACTAATTAAGAGGGAATGGTAAAAAGTGAAAAATAATAAATTCTCCTAGAGAAAGATAACATTTACGTGGGCTGGAGGGAAACTTTTGCAAGTAATAGGAAGTTTCTACTTTTTTGGATGGTGCATTATTTATGCAATGGTCTTTTTTTTTTTTTTTTTTTTCACATGTCAAACATTGTATTTGCTTAACAATTTGAATATTTATAATATAAATAACTATTTTATACATATTAGCGATTATTCCAGAATATACAACCGAAATAGGCCAGTATCAAGTCGGTATCAGTATAGGTATATTTCGTTCCAACGAAGAAACCAAAATAGGCACCGAAACAATATTCATAATATTGCTAGTATTTTGTGTAAAATATATGATCGATTAATTGAAAATTTGAAATGCCGTGAAAAAGGATAAAATGTGGGATAAATAAGGTACGCTTTTAACTAAAACCAAAAAATAAAATAAAATAAAATTAAGTGCAGTTAGGTGGGTCAAGATAAAGCTGAAAGCTTTTAGTGTCAAGGTGCTTTAGCAACCTCATTTTTGTTGAAGTTAGGAACTTTAGGACTTAGGAGTGCGTTTTTGTGTTTTTTCAATATTGGGGGGCAAATTCTTCTGATAATATATGTAAAGTGAAGAAACTTTTGGAGCAGTTTTTGTTGAAGCTTTAAGTGTCAAGGAGCTTATTGCCCTCCGCCCCCTGGCTCCGCCGTTGAATTGGCCAAACATCATTCATGCGTATAGCTTACTCCATGCATTGCAAGGAGCTTGTGTGTGTATTATTTCACAATATTTTCTCTGAACAAAGAAGCCTACTATTAGACAATCGATGTTAGACACCAAACCTCTTTTTGTGTTCTGTTTACTATCCTTCTTTAGGCTCTCTGCTACGATAGACACTATCATTCCAAGCCATTCCATCAGAGACGGTGAGACTTTAGTTTCAGCTGGTGGAACCTTTGAACTGGGATTCTTCAGTCCAGGCAATTCAAAAGGCCGATACTTGGGAATATGGTATAGAATATCTACTGACACAGTTATATGGGTAGCCAACAGAGAGACTCTAATTGCTAATCGCTCAGGAGTTTTGAAGGTTACAAATGAAGGAAATATTGTTCTTTTTAACAACACAAATAGTACTGTTTGGTCATCCAATACGTCGAGAGCTGCAGCAAGTCCAGTGGTAAAGCTGTTGGATTCAGGAAATCTTGTTGTGAAAGATGGAAATGGCAATGGCTTGGAGAACTTATTGTGGCAGAGCTTTGATTATCCTTGCGACACATTGATGCCAGGAATGAAGTTGGGAAAGAACTTTGTAACAGGTCGAGACTGGTTTTTAACATCTTGGAAAAGCACAGACGATCCTGCTAAAGGTGAGTTTTCTTTACGGATAGACACTCATGGGCTTCCACAGCAAGTTTCTATGAAGGGAGATAAAATAAAGGCTAGAGGAGGGCCATGGAATGGCCTTAGTTTTTCAGGATATCCTCGGTTAAGACCAAATCCAATATTCGAGTATGAATTTGTGATGAACAAAACTGAGGTATATTACGTGTATACACTTGTGAATAGTTCAGTCTTTTCAAGACTTGTATTTTACCCATCAGGTGTTTGGGGACGGCTCATATGGAGGGATCAGACACACAGCTGGGAGATCTACTCTACATCCCAGGTAGATCAGTGTGAAAATTATGCCTACTGTGGTGCATATGCTACCTGCAATTCCAATCGCTCTCCAGTATGTGCATGCTTACAAGGATTTGTATCCAAATCTCCAAAAAATTGGAATTCAGTAGATTGGTCTGATGGTTGTGTTCGAAGGACTCCATTGGAATGCAATAGAGATGGCTTCCTGAAATACACAAATGTGAAATTGCCCGACACATCTTCTTCATGGTTTAATATAACCATGAGCCTCGAGGAATGTGAGGAATTGTGTTTGAAAAACTGTTCTTGCACAGCATATTCAAATTTAGATATCAGGGGAAAAGGAAGTGGCTGCTTGCTTTGGTTCGGTAACCTGAATGATATGAGAGTAGACCAGGACGGCCAAGACATATACATAAGGCTGGCCAATTCAGAACTAGGTACTTTTTACTCCTGTTATTTCATGTTTGCTCTCTTTGGATTTGCTCTTTTATTATAAATTGTGGACATTGAACGCCTAAATTGCTTGGTTTTCAATTGTTTCTTTTCTCTCTCTCTTTTTTTTTTTTTGATGAATCAGTGAATTGATTCAAAGAAAGAAGAGCAATACAAGCTAGAACAAGCCACTACTGGGCCGAAGGCACAGCACCTTTATAGAACAAACTCAGTATCTAGCAGCTATAGAAAATCTAAACAGCTATTTTGTCCTAATTCATAACCAACCATCAGGCCTAATCCCTTACAATTCACGAACTAATATTCTTGCAAACTACAGAGAAGGGATTCCCCAGCTTGCATAAGACTCTTCTAAAATTGAGTTATGAAAGCTCCCTTTTGTTGGGTCAAAAAAGTAAATAATCGGAGACTTAAAAGAAAATTTCTTATTTTTGCTATGAAAGGAGCGCTGTTTATTACATATGCATTTTCCTTACACTCTGGTACTACATGGAAGGCTTATATCATTCCTCTTCTCTCCATTCCCCCCATATCCCTCCAGTCCTCCACCCAAAAATAGGGTAAGAGACCAGCCAGATTTTTCTTAGTCAGAGCTAAGCCTTAATTGAAAGGACTTTAAATGCAACTTGACTTCTTGAAGTGCTGGAATTCAACAGCTGCCAGAAGGGGTTTAATTTGGGATTTTTTCTTCAATGGTAAAAACTCAAAGCAAGCTATCAATGCCCCACATATTTTAGTTAGCTTTCCTAACCTCTGAAGTAAGCACCATAGTAGAAATTATTTAATAGTTTAAATACCTTTAAGCACCAACCAACCATAACTTCCCATTTCATAGCTTGGATCACTATCCTCTCATTTGAGTTGAAAGGCAATTAGTTCTTTTTAAACACGCTAACATATGTTCATTCAGGGGATAAGAACAAAACTTTTTAAACTTAAAGAAGACCTTTTAGGTGTTTTCTTGGGGAAGTCTGACATGACTGCAAGCTATATAGAATTGAAATAAAAGTGTGAAAACTGTGACAAGCTTGGTGGTTGCACGGAAACTAGGATGTTGTGGTTTTGCACCCTAATGCTCTATCCACCTTATTTTTCCTATCCAATTCATAGCTTAGGTTATATTGTCCTCTGTTTGAGTCGACCAGCAATTAGTTCTTTTCAAACTGCTAGCATGTGTTCAGTCAAACCTAGTCCTCCATGCATTCAGGGTGAATGTGGGGTTGGGGGAGAAAATTGGATAAGAGCCAAGTAGCCAACACTAATGAATAATTCTTGGATGTTTGCTTGGGGAACTCTGACATGACTGCAAGCTATATAGAATTCTAAAAACAGTATTAAATTGGGAGAGACCTGGTGGCTCCACAGAAACTAGGATGTTGTGGGGTTGCGCCCTACTGCTCTATGCACCTTATTTATTCCTATTTAAGCTCAAGATAAATTCTCTATAAATTCTCTTTTCAAGAATTATAACTGGCAAGTTGCAGGTACTTATGAAGCTGGTTACAACAGAATTTAGTTTCCGACTCAATTGTGATTTAAGGAATTTTGAACAAAAGTCACATATATGTTCATTCATTGACTCTACTTCTCATTTTCAGATAATAGTGAGAAAAACAGGCATTCCAGCAAAATAAAACAAGTACGAATCATAGTCGGCTCTGCACTACTAGTCATGGGAATTCTTATACTTGGAGTAATATCATATGTGTGGAAGAAGAAAATTAGTTTCAAAGGTAAAGCTATAAACATGAACTTATAATTTCTGATGCATGAATGGATTTTACCACAGAAATTTCAAATTGAAAGTCTTAAACTTAGAAATGCATCAGATTAGGTGGTTAGCTGATTCAGTAATACCATTCAAATTATTCATGCCAATCCATCTCCTATAATTTCAGGAATCACAAGGAAAAATTACAACTATGTAGGTGGGAATGAAAACATGGAGTTACCTGTATTTGATTTTATGACCATAGCTAATGCCACCTGTAACTTTTCGGGCAACAACAAGTTAGGAGAGGGTGGCTTTGGACCTGTATATAAGGTAAACAAAAATATCCTAACTAGCTAAGCTATCTTCTTTGGAAAAATTTCCTAATCTTTTGATTTTTAGGGTACCCTGCAAGAGGGGCAAGTGGTAGCTGTAAAGAGGCTTTCCACCAATTCGGGACAAGGAATGAACGAGTTCAAAAATGAAGTTTTATTAATTGCCAAACTTCAACACCGCAATCTTGTGAAGCTTCTTGGTTATAGCGTTCAAGAAAATGAGAAAATGTTAATCTATGAATACATGCCTAACAAAAGCTTGGACTCCTTTATTTTTGGTTTGAGATTTGACCTTTCAAACTCCATCACATTCATGTTTAGTATTGTTATCTTCTGTTAATAAAATTGCTTGTTGAGAATTCAGCTAGGACAATGCTAACATGAAAATAAATTTGGTCAGATCATACAAGAAGCAAATTACTGAATTGGCATAACCGCATTCACATTATTGGTGGCATTGCAAGGGGGCTTCTTTATCTTCATCAAGACTCTAGACTCAGAATTATCCATAGAGATCTCAAAGCTAGCAATATTCTACTAGATGATACCATGAACCCAAAAATCTCGGACTTTGGCTTGGCTAGAACATTTGGGGGAGATCAAACTGAGGCCAAGACCAAAAGAATTGTTGGAACGCAGTAAGTATACTTAACTTCTTATAGATTTTATACTAGATATTTTTAAATTTCTTTCACTGAGCAATGACATTTTGCAGTGGATATATGTCTCCTGAGTATGCGGGGTATGGACAATTCTCTATCAAATCTGATGTCTTTAGCTTTGGAGTTTTAGTGTTAGAGATCGTGAGTGGGAAAAGGAACAGGGAATTTTGCCACTTTGATGACCACCTTAATCTTCTTGGACTTGTAAGCATGAAGAGTTTTATTGTACTAATATACTGTGTCAAATGAAGTTGCAGTTTTAAATAGTATAGTTTCCTATGCAAATCTTTGAATAACCTTCTTTATCAATCATACAATGCCCCTGTTATTCTTATAATCTAGCAATAGTCAGGGCCAAATACAAGTCCATTTTAAGAACTGATACATTTGGTTTCAACCTATTTCAGGCCTGGAGATTATGGATTGAAGATCAGGCAATGGAACTGATTGATAAATCTATAGGCGACATGTTCACACTATCTGATCAAGTGCTACGCTGCATTCATGTGGGCTTGTTATGTGTGCAACAAAGACCAGAAGATAGGCCAGACATGTCATCTGTGGTTCTGATGTTAAGCAGTGAGAGTTTATTGCCTAAGCCCAGGCAGCCTGGTTTTTATTCGGAAAAGGCTCGACCTATAGCAGATTCTTCATCAACAAAGCATGAGCCAGTTTCAACCAATGAAATTTCCATGACATTATTAAAGGGACGGTAAAATGACATGACATTGCTCAGGATTTAACAACTCTTTTAGTTTAGACTTTAGAGCAAGGGTCCAAGGGAACTCTTACTCTAGTGTTCAGACTTTATATCTTGCCCCTCATACTGAACATTCTATTCTGTGTTGCCACTTTATTCACTGATTTGTACTTTAGTGCATACCACAAAATTACATCTGAATTAGTAGAAATGCCATTAAATAATGGAATTCGAGAGTTTGATGAACCATGTGTCCCTCAAAGCCATACAATTATGATCACTATTTATTTTGGTTTGAGAGTTGATAGTATAGTAGGTTGGGTAACCTATTGGTATGTTACTGTGTTTGGTTGGGTAAAAAGGGTAAATCAAATGGGATATGAGGTTAGTTTATTATATTTTATCTTCTTTTATCATATTACATATTTAAATATAGCACAACAAACAAACAAAAAAAAAAAAAAAAAAAAAAACAATAATTAACACCAGCCTCATCCTCAACATATGTGGGTAATGTGAGTATATATAGTGTGACTAGGGTTTCTTTCTACCTGGCACAAAAGCTGTCTAAAGAGGAGATATGAGTTTATCCAAACAAGGCCTTAACCTTGTCACAATAATCTTTGTCACTACTTTGTACATAGTATTGCATAAACTTATGTGTCTGTAATTTCCTAAAGTTTTCGGCCCTTGAATCTTTGGAATCAGAGCTATGTAGGGTTTATTTAAATATTCATGGACTTTCCTGTTAGCAAAGATCTTCTTCACCTCTCTTATAACCGATCTTCCCACAATTGGCCAAAATCTTGGAAAAAACCTACATGCAGCTCTAATCTCTTCATCAATTACACCACCACTGATATTCTCCTTCTCATCCTCAGAGAGCCTAGGTTGCCATTGGGAAATAATGGGATTTGATCTAGAAGCACAAAACAATGATGTCGAATAAATCCCATCAAATCTGCTTCTAATGAACTATTTAATATAATTTTCTTTGTAAATCCAATCCCCCGCAACATTCTTGATTGTCATAATCTAGTTTCATTTTCTTCTGGCCAGTGTTGAAACATGATAGAAGGCTATATTACGATTACCTTGTTTCATCCAATTAACTTGAGATTTCAAAGCCCAAAGCTCGTCCTCGTGATTCAGCACTACATCAAGCTCCTTTACAAGCTCATTTTCTAGATTTAGAAGAAAATTTGAAGGATTATTTGCAACTGCCCTTTGAATACCATTAATCCTTGCCATTAGGTTCTTTTTTCTAGCAAATATGTTCCCAAATTGATTCTTGTTCCAGACAGAAACTTTCCTCAAAAAATTCTCTATTGCATCGAATAACCCATTGTTGCTTCCCCACGCCTGAGAAACAATATTTGGAAAAGAAAAATCTAACAGCCAGCAAGTTTGAAACCTAAAAGGCCTTTTTTTTTTTCCAAAATTTGCCCTTGGTTGCATCTCCATCAAGACAAGACAGTGATCTGAATGACATCTAGTGAGGTGAGTGACTCTTGCCTTCGGATACATCAAGCACCAACTAGGATTTACAAAAAATCTATCTATTCTCTCCTGAATTAAAGCTTGGACTTCCCTTTTATTTTTCCAAGTGAAATGAGGCCCGAGAACCCAATATCTATCATGTTGCACTTATCTAGGCACTCCTTGAATAATAAGGATCTATTGACACTCACTGCTCTCTCACCAAACTTGTCATCATCTAATAGGGGTTCATTGAAATCCCCTACTATGATCCAAGGCATGTTGTGAAGCTTAGCAACTTTCATAAGATTATTCCATAACACCTGCCTCTCAGCATTTCTAAGATTAGCATACATAGCAGAAAATAACCAGGTATCGTTAGAAAAGTGTACCTTGACCATGATATGGATTTCTTGTTTGATGTTGGAAAGTGAAGACACTTTTACTCTATCCGAATTCCACAGCACCTAGAGACCACCAGCATATCCAATAGTGTTGGTGTGAATCGCTCCATCGAAAGTAAGCCTATCCGTTATCTCCCTATCACTTTCTCCCCCAACTCAGGTTTCCATCACAAGAAGGATAGCTGGATTATGGTTTTAAACCAGCTCTCTAACACGGCTTTGAAAAGAGGGCTTTAGGGCACCCCTACAATTCCAAATGATGATAATTATGAGGAAAATATGGCTTGGAGTTAGGCAATCATCAAAAGGCAGAATCAACTTTGCCTCCTCCCTCAAATTCCATCCGGCCCACTTGAGCACCTCCCTTGTCTGCCCCTCTCTTGGGAACAATGCCATACTGTGATGAAGGACTCCCATCTCCATTTCCTGAGACAACACATGCAGATTGAAGGTCACCATTGGCTAGAATACTTGTACTAGCTTCGTGGATGGTTTGTTTCCATAATGGAAGTGAATATTGGCTGCCTCTCTAGCATTCTCCTCTCCGAAAGGCATTTCATTGGATTCATACTGCACAACATAGGCATTTGGGAAATCTGAGGCAAACTTTCCTACACTAGCTTTTGTTCCTCCTCGGGCGAAGGCACATCCGCCAAAAATTGCCACCAAGGGTTTGTTGCTTCTCCCCAAGCTAGGTCTATTAGGGAATCCACCCATTCCTCACACTCTTCTTTGTTAGCGGGAATATGAATTTCCATGCTTTCCTCAAATTTGTGCTGAACCACCCCATGATTCAGGTTGGGTTTACTCGTATCTTCGCTAGAACTACCTCGGGAATCTTCACTATCACCCCCTCTAAATTTTTAGCCCATCTCTAGCCAGGTGGTGGCTACTAACAAAAACTTGCCAGAAGTTCTCGGTCTTGATTCTCCATCACAATTCCCTCCATCCTACAAAAACACCTTTGCGTTCCCTTTCAGCTGCTTAGCAGATAATGCTTTTCCTATTCTTCTTTTCGTATTGCTGACTAAACTAGGTTGAGATGCCTTTAAAAGCGCTATTCCCTTTTTTCCCTTCACTGAATTGTACTTTAATGGAATCTGAGTTGGTTTAGGCTGGGTAGGCACAATCTTAAAAGATTGGGCTCTTGGTTTCGAGGAAGGTTGGGCTGGGCCCGTTTCATTACTTCCTTCCCTATTTTCTAAATTAAACTCTCTAATTAGGCTCTATCCCATAACATTGGGGGGGGGGGGGACAGCTTCCTTTACTTTCCCTCGCAGGTCCATTAGTGTTTTCGACCCTTCCACCCTCTTGTCTAACCACTGCCTCCAAATCAAGATTATCATTAGAAAACCTCGTCCTATCATTCCTCTGCCCAAATAGGGACCCCCCCTACTTCTCTGCATTTTTGTCTCATTTCTCCTACGAGCCACCATAACCCACGGACTGTACGTACCTTCATGCACGATCTCCTGAATAGCTTCATGCACCTCACCATTGGGTCTCACGTTAGTCCTTGGACTATTGGGCTCACAATCTTCATGTGACCTCGCCCCCATGCCAACTCCTACCTCCATCCGTGCCTCCCTAGTCGGCGACTTTTGCCGGATGGTGTAAGGACAACTCTCCTTCCTATGTTTCATTTGACCACATCCAAAGCATAATTTGTGAATTCCTTCATAGCTAACCGGTTGCTCGAGCTTCCCTATCATAACAGTGGTAACCAGAGGCTTTTCCACATCGATTTGAACACATTACCTTGCAAACCTCCCTCTGGTCTCAAATGTAATGAAAGTATCAACCCCTAGCACATTTCCAATCGCTCTTCCAATATGATGAAGTGCTTCTACATTGTAGTATTCAATAGGTAATTCATTGAGTCTTATCCAAACTGCTATGAAGGAAACATTTGCTGAGGCTAGCTTGAAGTTTGGCTCCCATGGCCTAAGTGATAGGAAGTGGTCTCCAATAAACCAAGGTCTCGTTCTCAGAATGTTTTCAAAGTCCTCTTTTAGAGACAGCCTCCTAGGTCCACACAATCCAATCTTCCTACTGTTTTCCACAGGGCAAGAAGTTTAGCTTGAAAGAAGTTGAATCCCACAACTCTGCCATACACCTTTACAATGAGAGCTTTTGCCCATGGCCTTCGTATTTGCTGCTTAAACTCCTTAGAAAATTTAACAGCAACCAATCCTTGTCAAAGAGTCTCCACTTCTTCATTAGAATCAGCGTTGTCGTCCATGAAATCCCCAAAGCTAAAAGCTTAGGTGAAAGCACCCGGGATTTCACCCATTAGCTTATCCTTGAAGGATATGCCCTGTTTCCATGAGCTAGTGGCATGGCTCGAAGATGAAGGGCCTAAGTTTTGACCCTCGTAGAATCCCACATGACTAACATCCTTCAGCTTCTTCTTACTACGTGCAAGTTCTTCTTGTTCTTCACGAGAGAGAGAGAGAGTGCTTGAGAGACATGTTTTGAAAGGGCTTATAAATTTCTTTTTCCTCTTAGACTTGAGTCGCAACAATAGATTATTACTTCAAAAATTTTGTTGCAATAGAGTTTTGTTGCAATAATATATTTTTATTATTATTAAATTACTTTATTGCAACAAAAATATATTTTTGCTATAATTTGTTGCAACAAAATTTTTGTTGCGATAGGTTACCGCAATAGTACGGTTGATCATTATAAACAAAATCATTGTCTTTGTTATAATTTATAATTTATAATATATATTAAAGAAACATTAAACAAAATTTGACACAACATTAAACAAAAAATATTGTTGCTATAATTTGTTGTAACAAAATTTTTGTTGTAATAGGTTACTGCAACAATAAGGTTGCTCATTATAAACAACACTATCGTCATTGTTAACAACCACATGACCCGCATCATCCATTAGATAATCATCAAAATCTCTTAATATTGCATTTGGTGGTTCATTCACTTCATTTTCATTGTTTGATCACATTCTCTTTATGTTAGTACACAAATAATTTTGTTTCATTTAGATAATGAATAAGGTGTTTGAGATTGGGGTCTTAGGATTTGGTGGCAAGAATGGATTGGTTATGGAAGTATTTGGTTTCAGAAATGAAGTCTAATTTTTATCTAGATGTTATTTTATTATTTTAGATATTAAATTTATAATATGGTATAGTTTCCAAGAAATATCTAAAAACTATACAGTTCCAATCTCATATATCTAGATTAGCAAACAAAACCAACTCATGATTCTTCTCAAATAAAAAATTTAAAAAAAAAAAAAAAAAAAAGACCAACTCAAGAGTCAAAAACTACTTCTAGGACAAGAAAAATTTTAAAATATGAATTAAGAAGATGGAGCTTCAAAGCATTCAGCAATAGTGTGGAAAAATATCATAAAATACTATATAACAAAACAAGTATTGTATATGGGTCTTAAAAAAATAAAAATTATTTTCATTTTTTTTTCAAAGCATCCGCAAATCACGCGAGACATTATCTAGTTAATTAAAATACAAATAAAGGTTTTAAATTTGTAAATAAAGCCTACTGTTAGTAATTTACCAAGTCATCCTGAACATTATTGAGTGTTATTTGTCTCATTCCCAAAGTTAGTTTAAATGGTTTTTTTTTTTTTTAATTAATTTTTTAAAGGCAACATAACGTCTTTGGTAAATGTTCCAGGTGACATCAATATAATTATTTAATATCATGGGTTGCCACAATAAAATTTTCTATCGAGTACTAACTACTAAGTGAAAAATTAATTTTTGATACAATATTAAGGTTGAAAATAATCTTATATATCTCAAAAAAAAAAAAATCATCTTATAAAATTTATAGTAAATTGCAAATTACACTCCTAAAGTTTTGGAGTGTTTAAATTTTACACTCTAAAATTTCAAAAATTTAGATTTTACCTATCGAAGTTTAAGACGTTTGAATTTTACACCCCAAATTATGAAACTTTAGGATTTAAACACTCCCAAACTTTAGAGAGTAAAATTCAAACACCTCAAAAATATAGGGGGTAAAATCCAAATTTTAAAATATCATGGTGTAAAATCCAAACACTCCAAACGTTAGGGGGTAAAATCTAAATTTTAAAATTTTAAGGTGTAAAATCTAATCACCTCCAAATTTTTGGATTGTAATTTGCAATTTACCATAAAATTTAAAGTTTCTTGACTATTTTAAAATATTAGACAAATGTTAGGGATCAAAATGGTAAATATATCCAACTATTGTATGTAGTTTTGGTAATGACATGTGAGTTTAAAAAAAAAAAGAAAAAGAGGTAAATATATTAATTAAAAAAAATATAAAAAATTTGTGTTTTTGCTGAATAATAAAAAATTCAATTCATATGTGAAATGCGAAACGAAGCCAATCTATTCTCTCTCTACCCAAAGTAAATAAATAAATAAAACTATTCATTTCATATGTGAAATGCAAAACTTAACCAATTTATTCTCTCTCCACCCAAACTAAATAAATAAATAAAATTTGGCTCATTACATGTGCTTCGTACAAGTGATGAGGCTTTTTTTTAATGGTCCTATTTTGTAGCCAAAAAAAAAATTGTTTTTATTTTATTTTATATATATAATTTTTATTTTGAGAATCTTTTTTTTTTTTTATAAGATTGAGAATTTAATTTATATGTAGATAAAAAAATTTGAAAATCAATAGAAAAGTTACCTTATTTTTTAAGTAATGTTTTAGTGGAAATTAAAGTTGTATTTTTACCTGATTATTTTTTAATTTTGTCTTTACTTAAACATAGAAATTTAAGAGCATTTTTAAATCCAAAAAATGAGAATCTATACAGGAAACCTTGAAATTACATTAATCTGATTAAGATAAAAGGCATGAATGTCTCTACTTAAACATATACATCTAGAGTATTTTTAAACCCAAAAAAAAAAAAAAAAATGAGAATCTAAATTGAAAAACTCTTAAATAATAGCGTAGATTACGTTAATCTGATTAAGATAAAAGGCGCACGATATTTCTTGATTTGATTTGATAGAAAGTAAGAGTGAGCGTTTTCCAGTCAAAAGTTCTTTTTTTTTTTTTTTTTTTTTTTG